>NW_027114767.1:206988-207869 GCF_000696795.3 Halyomorpha halys | reverse complement strand
CAGTAGAGAAATAAATGTCCATTATACATTTCCAAAAAATGGCACTTGAATATATTAATTCACTATGTACGAGTTTATTGTTACTCACTGCCTCACAAGTTTAGAAATCCCTTTAGGGAATATTCACAGTAAGCTCTGTTAATTTGTGCTTTGTGAACACTCTGGGCTATTAAACTTCATCGAGAGATTCTACGTCTAAGACGTTCGTTTTTAGATTCTATTGTAATCGTTATTAATTCAAATAATACGTTTAGGAATATAATAAATGGTTATACACAAGTCTAGTTAAATTATTTACAAGAAACAGTACATACGACTGAAACAGTAAAGTAAGACGCTTATCTGATGACAGTAGTTCTTGTTTTGGCAGCTAGGTAGTGTCGTGTTGATTCTTAACGGTCAAACGGCAGCTCGAGCGATCACCAACTTATAGTAGCAAATTCTCTACATATATAAAACTTGGAAGGTGTTTGAAAACGAAATACGTCTTGAAGATTAATATGTAAGTTATGACTAATATATATTTTAATGTAATATTGCAATGAGATAAACCTAACTTGAATAACACCCTGGTAATTATAGTTTCTGAGATTCGCCAACCTCCCGGTCATGTCCTTAATTCCCGGCGATGACACGGCATGGGTGATAGATCAAAGAAACAGGTTCGAACACGCAATAACTTTTTAGTTTTCCTTACATAAACTAATCAATTTCCAAGATGTATCATTTTTAATCGTCATATTCTGATAATACAGCATTTTTCAAAATTATGATTGAAAATTTTAGATTTAATTAAATATACGTCCTTTTTATCTTGTGTATACATTATTTAATGAGCTTTCTTTTATTATATCTATTATATTGATATATATTTTTGTTTC
>NW_027114767.1:203067-206722 GCF_000696795.3 Halyomorpha halys | reverse complement strand
TATAAATAAAGGTCCGTTAGTTCAGACAATTTAGAAGATCAACAACAAGTAGTTTTCAATAAGTTGCGAAGAATAGTGAACCTCTGCAGAGGCGAGTATGGAGTATGCAAAAAGATTTTATCAGAATATAAGTGGAGTAATCCTGGGAATTAAAAAAAAAACAAAAACAATAAGAGATAAGATTCATCCAATCAGCTTGAAGAAACTGGGAAATTGAAATGCCCCATCTCTTCCGATCGCATTCCATAGTACACGGCTTTGTTATCATTTGTAAAACTCTCGCATTTTAAGCAGGAGCAAAGTTGATAATTGTTTTTCACTCCCCAAGAAATTCATAAAACCGAACGGAAGAATAAACTTTTTTCGATTAACATTTTAATACCTTTAATTTACTTAATTTGAAGAAAATAACTATCACTGAATGTGATAGCAATTAATAAAGAAAGGGTAAAAAATATGAGTGAATTATATAACTCTTTTGTTTTTTTGTGTATTGTTTTTCCATTTTTTCATGGCAACAGTCTCATTTAACCTTCACTTACCTAGATATGACATAGGTTACTCTGAATAATAAAGTAATAACTGTTTTGAAATGTAAAAGGAATTATTTCACCTGAAAGTAGTTGAAAGTACTAAATATCTGTAGATTAGGCGTTAAATTTACTTCTATTCATATTTAATACCGTGTATTAAAAAAAAAAAAAAAAGTGGTGTTAGTTGTGTGATGCTCGTAGCAGATATATATATTTTTTAACTGAACTCCTGTAACCATACTTTTTATTTAACTATACTTTGTTAACTATACTTTTTATACTTCATTATGGTACAAAAAGGAAAAAAAAAAACACAGACTTTGTTTGTATACTTGTATTTATTTGGGTTATATATGAATCATTCTTGCAGTTAATTTTTTCATATGTCTCTATCATTATTAATATTTTTCCCGCTTATTATATAGTAGTTTAAATATATATATATATTACTTTCCTGGTTTTTTCTTTTTATTTTCCTGAAGCCGAATAATATACTTGTCTTAAATTCATATTTTTCATATGAATATATGAATATATAGACACTTAATAATAATTGTGATCACAACCATTATTTTGGAATTACATAATACAGTGGGAGTGATTAAACGAGTGTTAATTCATGCTCTATAATTATTATTATTTAACAGATTATATAAACTGTGTTATAAATTTGCTTTTTAGAATTATTTCCGTAAATGTTAGTGAAATTTCGTACATAGCAGTTTAGGCTCGAGCGTTTCCTTTTCTATCGGCGGAGGAAGTGGCGAACCTTGCGGCGAGTAGAGCAACGATCCGGAGCCGCCCTGGTGGGGAGATGTATTGACTTGGCGGCCGAGAGCTCGCGGGTCCCTCAGTCGTGCACCATGAACGGGAAGGACGCCATCTACTATCCGTCGAAGGAGGTCTCGGCCTCCGCCTACGTCTCCGATCTATCCGAGTATCGGAGGATGTACGATGAGTCCATCCAAGACCCCGAGAAGTTCTGGGGGGAGATAGCCAAACAGTTCCATTGGGAAACTCCCCCCGGAAACTTCTTCTCGTACAACTTTGACGTGAACAAAGGACCGGTCTTCATCCGTTGGCTAGAGGGTGCCACGACCAATATCTGCTACAACCTTCTGGATAGGAACATCAGGCTCGGGCATGGCGACAGGATTGCTTTCTATTGGTGAGTACCATCATCCGCTTGATGATGACATGATTACCTGGTATCCTTATTTTAAAAAAGGTTTCTGAGGTTCCAAATTATCAAAATACATTCATATCCTAGACATTGCTCATTACTACCTAACTGTCAAATGAACACATAATGTGTTACTCTTTGTGTAAACATTTTCACTTTGAAATAGTGATTTTTTACAAATTGTTTTGTACAATAAATTATTTTTATGAAGCCTGCCACCCTCCTCGTTTGCAATACAAATGATTTAGTATGCTTGAAGGTCTCCATTTTTTTTATATATTTGTTTTTACTTCGATTTTGTTTGGTCTAATCAAAATTAATACTAGAATTTCTGATTGATCCAATCTTAACGTAGATATTTGTATTGTTTATTTAACATTTACTAGTAATTTAAAACATTAATTTCTTACATCTTAAAAAAATACAAAAACTTCCGGGGTACTAACGTGATTTTCGGAGATTTCAACGTCATATTTGAATTCGTTATAATCACCTGATAGGAGATATCTGCTGAGCTTAAATTCCTGATGATAACACTATTAAAATCACCTGATTTTACTCAATAATTGATTTAAAATATAAATATTATCCATTTCACATTCTTATCCGTATGACTTAATGGCATCCTAGAATGGATTTTCTTTCACAAATGAAGTAGAATTTGTAAACCATTTGTATTTGTAAATTATTTGCAATTTTCGGTATTAATTCATATTCTCACAAACATGTTTGCACAATATCATATTATTTATTTAACACCTTATAATGCCATCCAATAAAAGCGGAAAGATGCACTAAAGTATACATAATACGTTTATTGTATTATGTATGAACTAATAATGTAATTATTCTTAATGAAGGGTACGAAAAAAAAGTATTATTTATAGGAAGTACCCCTTTTCAACTATTTTAACTAACTAACATCATTACTAACGTCTTTTGGTTTTTTTGAGACTAGATGTTTTATACCATATTTGAGATCGTAAAACATGGTAACTGAAATATTTCTAGAAATGCAGTTTATGGCAATCGCTGACTTTTTTTTTTGGGTTGATCTTATGAATTGTTGAATGAATCTTTATAAAATTGGTTTCCTTAAGAGAATAATATAAGTGACTACTATTTGAAGAGAAAATATTGTAATTAAAAAATATATCAACATGTTTTTACTTTGTGGGTTATCTTTTTATGATGTAAATAGATGAATATAGAATGAAATATCAGAGTATATGATTTTAAATTTGCTTAGTGATAGTTAAACAACCAACTTTTGATTATTGTTATTTGTATTTTTTTGTACTTTCAGGATAAGTTTTGATGAAATCAATAATTAACTGCTCTCCGGTATAAACGTGGTCTAAACTTAAAATTCGCTATTAGTTCTGAAAACTAACTGAGGAGACTGGCAACCTCATACTTCTACGAATACAAAAATATTAATTCTCAATTTATTCGTACCATATTATGAAGGTGCCATTACATTGTTATTCCGTTATATATGTTATTATTCCGATTTAAAATTCGAATCGGAATAAGTTCGCACTAGTGTAGAAATTCCGGACGAGAAATTAACCTCATTACATGATGTCTAAATCATTATCAATATGTGCATATTTAATTATACATAAATACTTTACTAATGTGCTCAGGTCGTTTACAGTTCATTGAGGTTGAAAGAACAAACGTTGACGGTTACTTACACTTGAATATTCACCATTACTATATCACGTATTACTTTTATATTTGTATAAATACAATAAAAACAATTTTAAAAACAAATTTTAAAATAATTTATTTTTTAATCCATATCAATACAGAAACTTTTATATTGGAGAAATCGTGTCCATAATTTACAATTTGGAGTCATTTAGTTTAACGTATTATAACTTTTTTTTTCGTACCCTTCATTACAATAGAATTAGTACATCATATATATATA
>NW_027114767.1:170517-203001 GCF_000696795.3 Halyomorpha halys | reverse complement strand
TATATAGTACTTAAAATGTATTCTATATAATTTTACTGAGTCTCCTCCCTTTGATTGCCTTGTGACATTATAAGATGTTGATATTAGTCCAGCTAAAGTGGTATAGTCTAGCTATAGGCTAAAGCTACGCCATGGATTTAATGGAACGAGAAGGAACCGTTCCACTGGTATTAAATTAAATTTACTTCTAATTATTTTTACATTATTGTTTTTGTATAAAGAATATTTGTGATGATATTTCACAAAATCAAGGAACGCAAAAAATTCTGGTGCTGTGCGTGCATCACACAACATTCACAAATCAATCACCTTACATATGTTCTCAGGATTTGTGTATATATCTAGAAAAATCTGAAACCAAGGGAGGGCGAATATTATGAACCATTTTTTTTTTTATTTTTCTCTTTCTACAAAAAATAGTATTATAATATACCTAATTTTAGCGATTTATAATTTATTTTATGATGGAAATAACAGGACTAGGAGCCTTTGAATTAAGTGCGCTAGGGGTTTAAAATTGGTACAGGTTAAACAATTAAAATATGTACAATTTGTAAAATATACAATACATTAATTTTACTAATGTAAAATTAATAACATGGAAAAATTAAATGTAAGCTACAAGATACATTGTAAAAATTGCGAGAAAGTATACATCGGTGAAACATAAAAAAAACTGGAAACTAGAATGAAGCAACCAAATATAGAAATGTCAAAAATATAAATTGCACAGCACTGGCCTACCACAGCATAAAATTGAACCACAAATTCAACTTTGAAAACCTAATAAAATAATAGATACAGCACAAATAATATAAAATAATAGAATAAAATATATTCAAATTGGAAGTTTTTAACCTCAAAAAAATTTATTGTAATTAAAATACGTACGATATGCCAGTATTATATGAATCATTTAATAAAATCAAAATTCGAAAAATTATGGAGGTTAATCGGGATGAACATTTATAATGGGACATTCTTCATGAATTTTTATTCTCTAACCCACCCAATGAAAATGGTGGACCTAAATTTAAAATAGAAAAAAGATTCGTTCAATCTATTGCTACATTAAATTGATTGGAGCAGCAGGTACGGATGATTTGAAATCTACAATTCTGGTCGTATCAAATTTTACCTTCACCTTGGATGTATGGAATATAACGAAAAGTGTTGCGATCGTGAAAAATTTCGCATTAATGTTTTAGGTCTCCTGATTCCAAATTACCAAGTTTCGAAAAATGGCTCAAGGACGAAATGTAGTAATCACTGAAATTACTTTTTAAAGTCGAGTACATACCTTGGATGTGGTAGCAAATTTTTTGCAATAATCGATCGACCGGCAGTGGCATTTTATAGAATCGATTTTTTCTCTATCATTACCGATCTTGATTAAACTCGGTTGATCTCTGAGAAATTAATTGATCTTTAATACTAGATAACTCTTATTATCATTGGAATAATCTAGCGGTTTAAATGCAAAATATTCAAAAAAGCTCTCTCTAAAGTACCTTTAAGAAAAATATTCTAATTATTAGCGATATTAATTAATGTATAAACAAAAAATATTGAAGAATTTTATGTATAACTAACGAAGAAAAAAGGGACAATAGATACATACGATTTAAACGGAAAAACAGTAATCGCCCGATCTTTCCTGATTGCAAGGAGGCTTCGATATCTTTTGTATCTACAGGATATCTAAGATGGAACCAGATTTGTTCAATTATTGTTTTCACTTTATTTTGTTGAAGACTATGATAGTCTTCGAACTTTGTAGGATTATTGAAGTAAAAAAGATATACAATTTATATATCAGATGGACGTACATTTTTAGTTATGTTGCTAATTTTGAAACTTTTTCACTTTTTTTTTATTTATAACTTCTCGTTCTGAACCCTGCGAAAACATTTTAAACTCAAGAACTAAAGGACATTAAATTCTGATTCGAGTACCTAACGCTACAAATTAATTTCATAATTATTGGTCGGCAGGTTTATTTTTTCATGTTCTGCTGAGCTCACCATATCTAAAAATCGATTCCCATCTATTTTTTTAACTTATAGGTATAAGACAAAATATCTTTTTTACTTCGAAAGGCCTACCAAATTATACATGTAGGTATTCGATAAGCTCTTATTCAATGCACAATTTAATGTATATAAAAGTAAAGTTTTCTGAGCGAAGCAATCTTCAAATATTTTTGGCTTGTATAAGTTGTTTGACTCAAAGACCGTCGCAAACTTAAATTATTAATTAGATTAAAATTATTTCCATTTTTTATAATTCTATCGGAGACACAGACCTTTTTCGTTCTAATTTGACAGGGTTAAACAGAAAATTATAAGATTTAATAAATTCAGGTGTAAATCATAAATAAATCATTACAAGAAAGTACAACATATACTAACTGATTCACTATATGTATATTAGTTTGTATCATTGGCTATCATAAGGTTGGGACACAGATTATGGCTATTTATTTTGAAATCTTTATTAGTATACTTAAACTCTTGGATTGAATTTAATGCCTAGAAATGTAAGATATCCAAATAAAGCTACAATTTACAAATATTCAATTCAGCATTTAAATCGAAGGAACGCTAAAAACACTTTCATTTTGCGCATTTTTGCGTTAGTAGTAAAATAGGAAGTGTTGAGATACTGTCTTAAGTATAATGTATGATGCATATCTTGTGAAAGTGCTTAAGGATGATAGGATGTGATGCTTTCTCCAGACACTTGAGACTACCACTTCATACTTGAAAAGTCAGCCTGGATAACTATCATATCTTTCTAAAGTTTAGAACTTGGGTTTTTTTTTCAAGTCGGATTAAAGTTGGAGGATGGAAAACTGAAAAAAACAAAAAACATTTCTATTCTTCGAATATTAATCTTATTAACGAAAACCAATTAGCACGCAGATTCACATCACATGATCACATATTTAATTCTTGTCTAACTTTACGCTTAATACTAATTAATGTATTCTATGCATGCCTCACTATACCCTAAGAAGTTGAATGATTGAATTGCTTTATATCGCTGTTTGGGCTAAATGTGTCCATCTATTTAAATGTTGAAAAAATAATTCCTTCAAATTTTATTTCAATAAATGATACATATAGATAAAATTAATTGTTTTATTTAATTAAAAACCTTGGTTAAGTTGAATTTATTTTATAGTTTTTTTTCCAGAATTTAATCCTTATAACCTAGGTCAGGATAGGGCATTGGCTAAGGTCATGAAAGCCACATTCTGGTTTTATAAACACTTCGTAGTTGCATATTATTTTTATAAAAAATCAAATTATAAATTAACATAAAATTAAAATGTTTTAAGTGGTATTTAAAACATACATTTATTATAACGCATAATTAAAAATGAGAAAATAAAGACTAATTTAATCAAGCCACATTAAAATATAATATGTCACAATATAAAATATTTTTATATTCTTGATATTTACAACTGTATTAGAATATGTACAACTAGTAAATTTGGTGTTAGTTATACAATGGCATGATACAGAAATGTGGAGAATTTACCCTTTGATAGAACTCCAATAACATTTTTACAGAAGATCACGAGACCATCTTCATTTCAGACGCCTTGGAGGATCATTAGGTAATGAAGGGAAAACGGGGTTAGAAACAATTGGGTTTGGGTGCTTTGAAACTCATCATGGAACGATTGGTATCTGGTCCTGGCCAAAGTGGATAAATATACTCGTAAAACAGTGAGATCCTGATGGATGACTTGATATGTGACAAAGTAAGAAGCATTAAGGATTTTCGATTGTAAGGATTGGTTACGAGAGAAATCTCATGATTTATTGGAGCCCCTAAATTCAACTCCTGTCCAGATAGGCCTTATTATATTCATATATAGTTATATATCCCAACTTATTTAAAAAATCTTTTGAAATAAATTGGAAGTTAAGATCGTTTGCCTAGTAAGTGCTATAATAGTCAGAATCGACAAGCAGTTTCCTGTATTTTCAGCCTTGTATGAGAAAATCAGTGTTTTGTCCAAATGTAGTCCTAGGTAACGGATCTGTTCGACAGGAATAAGTGGGGTATTTATTACAGAATATTGTGGGTAGGAAGTCATGGGTTTATGACGCAATGTTAATGTGATTTCACTATAAAATATAAAACTTCAATTTACGAAATTAACAAAATAATATTCATATAAGTATTGAGTTGTATTTAAAGGATACATATATAAGAAACTATAATACGAATACTGAGAAACTACAAGACAATTATTTCCCAAGTATTTAATTGTTCAATGGGGGTCTTCCTTATCACTTAGGGTCGTAATTGTCACCAGAAGGTAATTGACATAATCAGCGGAAAAATAATTAGCAGCCAATATTGCGATATTATTATATTCTTTTTCATTATAGGAAAGAAAGGAAAAAAATAACGATCTTTGGGCTTTGAAAGGGAAAGGGAACCAATGAATATGGCAATCAAGTTAGCATTTGTTTAAAGTTTATTTTATTATAAGACAATAATTTAATTCTATTCGATAAATCGAAGCTTTAATTCTTTAGTATGAAGTCCCTTATTTTTAATTTTTTAAAAACTGTATTTCTTCGTGACTTTTGTTTACTGGAGAGTTTATTAAACGTGCTAACTTCATAAACTAACTGCACGATTTGAAAAAAAAAAATTGTCTCTGTACAAGGTAAAATAATAATCATGTAAATTGGTTCTGTAATAGCAAAGATGCAGCGTATTAAACTTTGGGTCAATTATAATTTTAAAAATATCCTATGCAGGTCCCTGTGGAACCACATCGAGCTATAATCTATAATTATGGTGTAGTTCATCAGCTTTTTAGATTTCAAAAATGCTGACGATTCAATTGACTTCCAAAAGATGTATAATATTTTGATTGAATAGGAATACCAAATAAGTCAGAAAATCTAGTACCGATGTGCATGTCCGAAACGTTTAGTAAAGTTTGAATCGGTAATCATTATGTTAAGTTCAAAGGTAAGTTTGAAGTTCGGTCAGGATCAAATCAAGGTGATTCTCTTTCACCCATATTATTTTATACACCAAAAAGGGTTTAACTTTAGGTGGTAGAATATTCGTGCTTGGTTATGCTGATGGTTTATTAACTATTGGTGGAAGACGAGGAAACCATAAACATAAATAAAATAAAGTATATGGTTATAAAATAAAATATATGGTAAAAAGGAGCCTGTCAACAAACATAAAGATACGACACCACAATATGACGGCCGTATTGTGGTGTCGTATATGTAGGGAATGGAAACCTCTTCTTTCCCTAGCCTACGGAAGACTTTAGTGATAGAAAGAAGAATACTAACAAGAATTTATGGCCCAAAGAAGACTCAGGAAGGTTATTGGTTGAGACCTAATTAGGAAATATGCAAAGAGATAAATGATTTGGAAGCAGACAAATGGTGAGGATGCACCCAAAGAGATTAAATAGAGAAATCTTCTTTTAAAATGAGAGGATACAACAGTGCTGGGGGGAGGGGTACATCAAATAGATGGGGGAAGGAACAGAGAGACTGAAAATAACAGACCAAAACTGTTTCGATAGGGATGACTGTGGGAGAAGACTAAAAGAAATAGAGGTCCTTGTAAGGGAGAGAGGTACGAGAAAGGGTGTCTCATGGACCGAAGAAAGAAGGAAGGAACAATCGGAAAAAATGAGGAAGAAGTGGGAAGAAAGAAATAAGAAGAGAAGGGGTATGAAAGAAAGTGAAATACTCGTATGGTCTTTAAGACCGTGAAAAAAATATATATGGTAGAGCTGAGAACAGTTTTGGTGATAAAAATATAAGAGAAAATGTATTGGCTGTGAGCTGGTAGAGAGGTTTTAGTATTAAGAGTCTACGGAATATAAAAAGAAAACAAATTAATGAGGAATTAATCCGGGAAATGCTTTTTATTTCTCAGTTTTGAAATTGCTTTGCTCGCGCCTTTTGTTCGGAAATTTAAATTTACAAAACTATTATTCTTTACGTATGCGAAACATGGCCTCTTACACTAATGGAATAACAGCACCTTAAGGTTTTTAAAAATAATTTGTTGCTTAAAATGTTCGTTAACCGTTCATATTGATAATTTTGGACTTATGACCTTACTATAATAAACAATTCAGTTCTGAACCCTGAAATCGCATACTTTGCAATTGATCTGTCATTTGAATTATATCAGGGTTAGTTCCCGTCGGGTCGACTTGCGGTTGAGGTAGCTTTAGGGTGTGCCAGGAATCAGGAAGGTAAGGAGACAGGAATGGGAAGTAGCTTGAAGAATATCCTCCAACATTTCAAGATCACTTCGAGGTAAAATTTTATAAAAGTCATTGCACATTATGGCTGCAATATGCTCATCTTAAAATTATTCTCCAAAGTAGTTTAAAAGTTGTCTGTAGCATAATGTTCATTGTGGTATTCTTTAGTCTATTTTAATTTATGATTTCTATTATTCATAGGGATTTTTTTTTTGTTTTCAACATAACTACTCATTTAACTAAAGTATAAACCTTAATAAATTTACGTTGAATTAATAAATTTACTATTGTTTTAAAAGTTAATTTTTTTTCAATTTGAATTTGATGTTGGTAAATGATTTGAAATACAAAGTTGTCATAATATATACCTATGATATATTCTTTTAGAAATATAGTTTATTATTTCTTTCTTGTGTATTTTTTTAATTGTTAATAATAAAATATGACTGCGGCTCATACAGCATCGGATTTTATTTTCGAGGCAAAAAAATTTATACATTTATAACATCATAAGATATAATATTTTTAGATAGGTATGTGTATATATATATTTAATGTCATAGGAAACAGTTTTCTCGTTATGAGATTTCTCGATGCTTATACGATTTGCCTGTGCTTTAATCATGGTGAATTTATACGATACCTTAATGGGAAAGCATTCTTCTAAATTGCCTACAGCTTTCCAGATTGATTTACGTTTTTGCTTACTGCTTGGATCCTATGGGAAGTAGTGTGGTGTTATAAACTATGAATTCTTCAATAAATGTTCTATCTAACGTTCAGACCAGCAAACTGTTCAGCTTTACATGCTAGTTAAGATAACATAAACTGTGAATGATCGATTTCAAGGGCAACCTTTATGTGATAAAGCTAACTCAGAACATGCTCATAAAATGAAAGAAGCTCATATAAATTGGAATCGGGACTTACATCGAATATTAATGTTGCTTAGATTATCTTTCAGTATTCATTGTGGCGTTGCTTTGGGAACGATCATCGATTATGTTCTTCAAACTTTGATAATAATTCGACCAATAGGAATAATCGACCTTAATTTTATTTACAGACCAAGGGCGTACCTACGATCAAAACTAGGGGGCAACCCATAGCCAATCAGGAGGTGACATTTCAGCACGGAATAGGTGAAAGAAACTAAAATTTTAGAAAATTATAAATGATTGTCACAGTGCTTTATTAGTTATTACAGTTAGTATTTGTTTGAAGTTTTTTTTTTTATTATTAAATTAATATATTTTTTCACTTCTGTGGGGGGGAGGGCTTAGCTGACCCCCGCTGGTTACAACCATGCTGGTGACTCTTACAATTAAAATGTAGCTTATCTTATATATTGTTACTTTAGTTGTAACATATACAGACTCATTTTTTATATTACATTAATCACGGATGTGGCATGTTGACAACCTAGCTTGAGTGATGACAAGTTATGGTGAAAATATTAACCCAGTTGTCCAACATATATTAAGCTGGACTTTTTGTTCAATATCCTTCTTTAAATCTGGTTGGTACATACGAAATGTCAGTTTGTAGGATATGCTCAGGCAAAAGAAACCCATTTTTTATTTATTTCTCCCAACCCAGACCGAGTTTCTTTTTCCGTTGTACTGAAAACTTTTTAACTTTGAATTAATAAACTCGAGAATTGAACATTTTCCCATTTTAGCAACTTTTTAAATATTGATCGATTTAACTATCTTAAGTCTCCTCTTCCCTTTTTTAGTAAATGTTTCAACAATGAAAAAGGACAGATGGGTATAGGAGACATGTCAGGTGAATATGGCGGATGTTATAGACCTCCAATTTTCAGATTCTATCTCGTTTTCTTCTCTTGCTTACAAAGGCTGGAATGCGTCATACAATTTGATTACTTTTTTAGCAGTTAGAGGCCCCTGTAATAGTGTTACCTGTTTTTAAAAAATGTAATGAATCGCAGCAGTGAAATACAACCAAACCATTATCTTTCTTCATTGTAATGGAGGTTTCTCTGCTATTAGTAGTCCAGTTCGGAAAATGCTAACAACTATTCCACTAAGTTTCTTAGTGGTCCTTTTTTGCTAATCAATCTAGTAGCTTAATACTTTATTAGTACAGTAACCTAGTACAATAGGTTTCAAACCTATCTATTCCTACGAGTTTTGAAAGTGCGGGTTTCAAAATGTAACACACGGAAAGATGAACGTTAGAAATGTAACTTTCTTCAGTTAGATGGATCTTATAGGATGGTAGATTTAGTTTTCCTGTTGAGAAGATATATATTTATAGGGGCCACTACTCAATAATTTTATAGATATTTGCAATGATGCAATGCAAAGATAGATGCAATTCACTCGTTAAATTCAAGCAACTTTTTGTTAAATTCAAGCAACTGTAGCAAAGGATTACACGTGGTGGGATTAGCGTAGATTCGTTACAAACTATTTATTACAAAAAAAAAGAAAAATAAATGCTGTTATTGGTTTATAATTATTCCGTACCTATATGAATCATAATGACAAATAAAACTCTTATAAGGTTTCTAGTAATTGAAGACAATTCAATTCCAATTTATTTAAACTCCATTATGTATCTTTATCCGACACACTGAAGATGACAAGATTGAGTAAGTGGTAATGGGCAGGGCATCTCCTTCGAAGCGAAGATGACAGATGGTCAAAAATTGCCACAGAATGGACTCCATACGACCTTCAAAGAAGAAGAGGACGTCAAAAGAAAAGATGGAGCGATATGTTCAAGAGGATGGCAGGACCCCTCTGGTGGAGAGCTGCTGGGACAGGGATGTCTGGAAGAAAAAAGGGAAAGAACTCGCCTCCCAATAGGGCTGGTCACCCCGGGAAGTACTGACTATTACTCCCGAAAGGTAAGGCCAATGCAGAAAAGGATACAGAAGAGGAGAGAGGGAGGAAGAAGAGGAAATTGATATAATTTAATGTTTTATCAACTATTATATATATAATTTTTTTTCTCTCTCGTATCTTCTTGAAATGTTTATATTATATTTTGTAATGATTTAATTTAATTGTATAAATAAAAGGCTATTTTCATTTCTTGTATCTTTATATGTAAAAATAAAGAAAATTTATTCACCCTCCCTCTAAGAACTCGAACCCGGACACCGATATTTTGCCCCTATCACTTGTAATCGTTTTCTGCAGAACTGAATTTAACGAGTGAATTGCATCTTCTATTGCAAATATCTAAAAGACTATTTAGTAGTGACCACTATAACCATTTATCTTCATCAACAGGGAAACCAAACTTTGTGGGGAACCAAACTAAATCTGTGAGCCCAAGACCTTGGACTCTCCTTGTTAGACTAATTATTACTACAAAAAAACCATTCGACGTTCATAATTATTTGCGTTCCATCAAAGAGTTATTAAATTTATTTGATGTATAATTTTTAATTGCATTGAATAAATTCTTTAGTTCGTGTGAACCAGTGCTGCTTGATGTTATGTCACGAGTAATGTACGTAGATGACTTTAAAAAACTTATGAATAATGATCAAATCAAATAAAATACAATGTGTTTAATTACTTGACTATTTAATTAAAATTGCAACTTTTTTTCTGAAAATTATACCTTATTTCAATTTACATAAATATAGAGTTATGTACTAAAATTTATTTGAAAATAAACAATGAAAATGTCGTTTCTTTTTGAATATCCAGAATATTGTGTCCAATTTAAGACACCCTCAATATTGGACTAGTAGCTTAACTCCAAGATGATTTCAGATGTTGGTAACCTAAAACAAATCTATTTCGTGTTTTATGTAATTTTTCTATATTATATTTGATGGATAGTTCATGTAATATACAATTGTTATTTATGGATCATGTATAAAAAAAATCTTAATCTTCATTGATCTCCCAACGATAACAACTAATATTAATTATCTTACTGTGACAGTTCTCGTCACTATTATGATTGTATTTTTTCTTTCCTCATATTCTTTATTTTATTATATCCATTGAAGTGTATATCGTAGGATATAATTGTGAAATTATTATATCTGGTTATTTAATTTCTCAATAACTAATAAACCCTTCAAACTTCATTAAAATTTATTAGGGTCTGAGAATGACAGTGGATTCCCCCTGCCAATTTCATCACGAAGTAGGAATGAAGTCGATATACGATTTTATCTAAAAACTGTATTCAAAATTCCACTCGAGGTTTACGTAGGCCAACGTAGGCATTCTAACTTCAAGACTGAAGCCCAGGCTGATGCAAGACAAACTGCTATAAAATATTTATTTATTTTTATTAGTATTTTATTTAATGATTACCCTTTCTTTTTCTCAATTAATTTAATTTAATTTTATAAATATCATCTGTTTTTTTGGCACAATTCATTCTTAATTATATAGCTATTAAATATAATTTTGTAATGGTTTTTATTTTCTATTTTTAAATATTAAAATGTTGGGATCGAACCCATTACGTTGTCAACCAGGCACTCTGGGATCCTCATCGCAACATGCTGGGTTGTCAGGTCAATTCAAATTAGACATTTAAAAACATGGGAACCGTACATACAAAAGATAAAAATGCGACCTCCACTATATTTTTTAAAACCAGTAACTCAATAACATTATGCACTCAGAAGTCCCAGGGATTTTTACATTGGGTTGAGGTGTGGGGGGAGTTGAAGCGGTAAAAAAACGTATACTTTCAGTTTTACGTTTAAATTTCTTAAAGTAATGGAGTGAATAAGAAATTTATTTTTTTTAAATTAAAGTATGTTAAATTTGTTAATGTGTTTATATTGGGTTTTGCTAAACAATGTAGTTTTTGAGATATGGACGGGGCAAATGTAAATCCAGTCTAAATAAAAACCGTTTCACTTACATTAAATAAAAAATCGTTTATGATCTGTTTTTCTTATATTTCACATAGTCCGAGTAGCGGTCAATAAAGATATATAATAGTAGAAAAAAGTAATGCATTTAATTTTAACCAATGTTTTTCCCCACTTTGCTGAGCTTTGTCAGGGCTAACTGAAAACAAGATACAGACATTGTAAAAAGTGATAGAAAATGAGAATACATACCCAAAGAAAGTAACAAAATATGCAAAAAAAAATTTTTTTTCTTATAAAAATAAAAGATAAAAGGAGGTTCGGCCATCCCGAAATCACTAAATATTTTTTCTTATTCTTTTCTATAAAAATATATTATACAAAACTATTGTATATTATATATAATTGCTATTTTATAAATACCATGAATTGGCTAAGAAAATATTACTTTATGTGTTTCCTCAGGTTGGGGTGGGTTTCTTAAAATTTGATCCTTGGATATATCCATTGAATTCATATATATACGATTACATCATTGTCTGGACTTATCACGTGCAATCGTATGTTTGGTGTCTATCAACTGCATGATTGGCGAAACTTTTGATAATTATTAATGATTCTTTTAATGATAATAGTATTGATATCAATATGAAGATTAGTCATAGCATCTTTACCGTCTTTATTAATAAAAATAAATATTATTTCAGCTCTCTATTTCTTTGAAGTTTTTATTACCATTGATTTATAGGAATTATTCAAAATAGGAAAAAAAATACACACAAAATCTATAAAGCTCATACAATTTTAATTTTTGAATATTTATTTTATAAATGGTTGATGTTTGAGCAACAAAACATCACGACATGTTTATATGTATGATGTAAAAATCAAAAATAGATTTAAATGCAAACTAGTTAATTAATACTGTACAATACAAGCTTAGTCAATATATTTTTAACTTCAATCTACACTAGTAGTCATGTGTTATTTTGTTCCTGAGACATCGTCTCGCAACTTGCTTATAGTGTCCGGGTAGACAAATTTGTACTCTTTGAGTCACCAAAAACCGCGTCCCTTTTTTTTCCGATCAAATTGGATAACAAGTTACTATGGTAGACATAGAGGACCATATCTCTTTCCACTTGCTGAACACCAGTAAGTCGTCCATGTATACCTGGCAAACTACCTCGTCCAGCCCTCTCATCTATCATCTATCAATCCCTCATCGAAAATCATCTATCAGACTCTGAAAAATCACGGGTGCATTCCTAAGACCAATGACATCCTTGTCTTATGCTGGTCTCTGGGATTCATCTTAATTTGATGGTACCTCGCCTTTAAGTCGAGCGTGTTAAAAATTTTCGCTTCTTCCAATCGATCCAAAATCTCCTCGTATACTTTTCGTCTACTATGTTTTTTTTCAATCTGCAGTAGTCGATGACTATGCGATACTTTTCCGTGCCATCTCCCGGCGTACCCTTCTTTCGTACAGCCTACAAAGGACTATTATACTGTGAGGGGCTGTCTGTAATTATCTTCTGCCTTCTCCGGTTCTCTATCTCTTCTCTGATGTGCTGTCCAAGTGCGTGGAGAGACCGTCTTTCCTTTACATAAGTCACCCTACCTTGCTTCAGTGGAATCTCATGAACTGTTTTCCCAGTAGCACCCAGCTTGTCTCCCTCCTTAAAAAAATATCGTCGAATTATTTAGAAATTCCGGCTTCCCAACTAGCCCCTTGCATCACCGCGCCTACCCTCTCTTTCCCGGCTCTCAGGAGTCTCCGGCAACTATATTTCTTTCTTCAATTTCTATATCCCATTGTCCCATTTTGTTCTTTATACGTGGCTCCACTTTATCCAATAGGTCGTACCCTATAATTACTTGATAGTCCCTAGGCATCTTTCCCATTAAATGAGCCGTTACTTGTTTCCCTTGAGCACCCCACACGATCGTACTCGAGCTCCCGGTGTCCACTAGGCAGTTTACGCCTCCCTTCGCTCGTATTGTAGGTAGGCCACCATGCTTCTCTCGTACATGGTAATTCCTCAATGCGCGGCCGCCCCTATGTAGACATTATCCACAAACTTCGCGTACCTTCCCTCTTCTTGGCCCTCGTCTCCACGCTCGTCTGCTACTGAATCCGCTTCCATTTCTGGACTACTGAGTATCTCCTTCCGTCTCTGATACTTCTGATGCCTCTGAAGATACGCTGGGTGATTCGCTTTGTCATAGTCGTAGGTTTTCCTTCTCACTTGCTGGGCATTCACCTCCATTGGCTCCCCCTAGCCTGAGTCCCTTCTTTTATACATATAGGGGCATCGCCAAGCTATATGCCCCTCATTGCCACATTCGAAGCATCGTGCACGGGCAATGCGCCACTAAATGCCCAATCTTTTCGCAACCGCGACACTTCCGGTCCTTCCGCCAACCATTATTTCTGGGTTTCGTTTGGTTCCTTCTATTTTCTTGGTGACTACCTCTCAGTCCTCTACCATCTCCGTGTTCTCTCCTTCTCCAAGAGTTAGAGATGTTACTTGGCCGTTGATATTCTCTCCAAGTCCACCCCGGCTCTTCTACTTCCATTTGGGCCTCCACCTCTCTAGCGCTTGTATTCATGAGATCTTGAGCACATTCCACAAACGAGCGCTCTCTCGGAAATCCCTCCTTCCTCAGGTCTTGCCAATTGAACCTTTAGTACCATCGATAGGAATTGCATCCAACCTATACCTGGATTGTTTCCATCATCTCTTTGAGTTCATTTCTGAGATTCTGTTGCAGGAGTTCCGCGGCATACTGCCCACTAGACTGTTTCGGTTTCTTTGACCTAAGATACTACTTCCTATTCTTTTCACAGTTTATACAGCTGATATCCCAATCCACTCTAACACTTATCTGACAACATACACTGATGACACTTGTGTACTCTCCGTGAACAATTACCCTACCACTGAACTTGACTCCGCAGTCACATATAACATCCATTGAAGAATGATGTCCCAACTGGAGAATCCCACCGGATCACCTTTACTCTCTGAAGTAACGGAGTATTAGTATTAGAGACTTCTATCCTCTGCGATGCCACTTTTTATTACTTTGGGACTAATTAAACCGTTGTTCCACTGAGAGCTCTATCTTGAGCTGGTAAATTAATTTTTTTTATCTAGTTGTACATTATCTCACATTAGACATTTTCGTCTGAACGAATGCTACTCCATCTGTTACATCAAATTGTGCCTGAGGATGACTGAAGGACATGCTCAGTTTTGACGAATGACTAACCATTGTGTTGCACAATTAAAATGAAATACACAGCAGTTATTGATCCTGTCCAAGCATGTCTTGTTTGTACTAACCTTCTCCCGCTATTTTAAGTCCAAACTGTACTTTAAGTAAACATTTAAGGATTATTTTATTGCATACTTCCTTTTGTGGGAATTACACTAGCAGCGCTTTGTATGGAAAGTACACTATAAAAAATTTCTCGTGCTGTATTCAAGGGCGAATATTCAGTCATAAAGAAAAATGTTTCGTGACTATGGGATAATTCAGTCATGATATAATTTTCATTTATGAAAAAAACACAGAATGTTTTTTTCGTAATGTTCGTTATGTCTTAATATACTTACATTTGGTATTCATATTATATTTGTATACTTACGTTTGGTATTCATATTATATTTGTATAAGTAAATTATTATTAACAAGTAATATTACGTTGCTAATATATGAGTATAACTCTATAAATAAGAATTATAATTTAATCATTAATAATAATTTAGTTTTAAGAGTGAAGATTTAGTTTCCTACGACTGGACTAAGAAATCGATTCTTCTATGTTGGGATTTTCCCTTCGTCACTTGCTAACTTACCGTGAAGTTTGGTGAGGTAGCTGAACTACTATACTATACATCAATCTGTGTTTGTGTTTATTTTTTATTCTATTGTTCAGGAATTTTTTTTGCGTTCATATAAAACTGGCAGTTCTGTTTTTTCTTTTTCTTTTTTTAGTTTGAATAATATTTCTGGACTTTCTATATAGTTAAGATAATTGAAAATAGAAAAGTCTAAACTTTAAGTTTTAGGTCGATTGGAAAAATATTTTATTTAATGTTTGAATTGAACTTTTGCCTGTAAGAAGTTTAGAAGAATCGTTCTATATGAGCAATTAATGTATTACGTTGCTAGTCCTTCTTTTTTTTCAATAAGAAAATTACCGCAATTATATTATTTCTCAACATCACTTTTCAATTTACAGTTAAGATGTTTTAAAGAACTGGTAAGTTTTTCTTTGATACTTACCAGATGAAATATCTGAAAATATTTATATTTCATATTTTGAATTAATTGTCATTTATTCTCATTTGAGTAAAAAATTTAATAAATTAAAATAAGTTATTTTTTTGAAACGTCCTAAGCAAATATGAAACATTTGGATTTTTAAAAAGAACATAGTCCTAGGTTTTAAAACAAGATAATCGGTTGCTGATTGGTCGATGGATAATGAATAACAGCTATAGTTTTACGTAAGATGATTTTTATACGTTCAAATTTAGTTCTATAGAATTAATGAAGGGTTCAAAATTTAGGTTTTCCTAGCCAATTTATTAATAACTACTATAATTTATTATATTCATAAGATCTACATTTTGTCAATTTTATTTCTATAATTGATTGATATATCTTCTGAGGATCTTTTGCAAGTAACATCATTGTTGATATTTTGTGACTTGGAGTAAACGTACAATCAACCAGCCCAGCGAAGTTAGTGAATGAATCAGGTGAGGGGGCGGGGCACAACACGTGACTATTGATCCTTCTGCGCAAACGCTGGGTCACTGCTCCAGTCAGAGGCAGGTCTTACTGTTCATGAATTGTATTACCGGCTTGAATTAAGCCCATGTAAGCATGGGTGTAGGCAGAGAGAAGCAGGGGGAACCGCGCCCCCCCTAGATTTTTGGACCCGAAAAAAAAAAAAGAAAGAAGATAGTGAACTTATTTCATAGATGGTTTCTTTCAAACATGCTATAATTAGAAAGGTATTGACAGGGAAAGATATTGGTGTCCAAAAAATATGAGATGAAAAGTTCATGCATATATCTTCATCACTGCAATATATCTTCATTGTGCGAGACATTGGTTAAATTTTGTTGTTAACTTGAATTCAGTAATTTCATTTTTAATAATTTATTATGAATTTACGTAATAAAAATTTAAAATGTAATGATTGAATTTTAGGAAGTAGAAATATAATGGTGGGGTATTTCTTGGAATGCAGAATTACATATCTTTCTTTTTCCCAACGTTTCAGGATGGATACATATGCGGTGGCCTGCTTCCCCCTTGGCGAAATCCTGTCAATAAGGTCAATGAAGGGATAACCGTTACTATATTGACTTTCGTAGTATTATTAACAAATAAATGAAAACAATAAAACTTTTTAAAGAATCAACATATTCATTTCATTTTTTTTTTTTCGGCCAAGACTCCCATTGGAGTCCTATTCTGTTTTTTAAAGCAAATTCATTTCATTATAATATATTCTCATCTTATTTATTTTTTACTTTCTAATTGATTTTTCTGAAGTATGGAATGATTTCTCTTTAATTTTATCGAGATCTCCTTATTTATAATTATAAATGGAATTTTCAGGTATTAATTTATTATAAAATTAACAACAATATGATTACTGTTAATATTTTACTACTAATAAGGAAGACAGTTAAATGTGATATTAGAAGATTTAATTATTTTAGGGGACTAGAGATTATTTTATTTTTATTATTATTTTATTTATTTATTTTTTTAGGCAAATAGTTAGGTTATATTAATTTTCTTTATCCTTCTGTTTGAATATATTTCATTTATTTATTTTTCATTTTTATTTTAGTATGAATATGATCATTCATCACTATTATCTACTGCCTACAAAGGTGTGGCAGATTGTAATATCTGTCAATAAATAAAGTTTTTTGAATTAAAAAAAAAATTATTTATGATGCCTGATGATGGGGTGACAGTCCCGAAATATTGTTAATGAGTCATTAAATAAAGAAGAGTACTTTCATACACTAAATATAATTATATGGATGATTTCTAATTTTGAAGGGAGTACCTCTAAAGTACTCCTGATATAAGGTACCCCTAAGATACTCCCAGTACTGGACTCAATCACAAGCACTCTCGACTGCTGATCTGAAGCTGTTTTTACAGATCTTAATTTGTGTTTTTTTTTATTTTTATGGGATATATAGTAAGGGAAATCATTGCAGTGGTGCAAAATTACAAATTACAAATTTTTAATTTGGGTTTTTGATGGAAATACGTTTTGAGGTCCTCTAAGTCAAAATAACCTAGTCTCGCAAAATAATCACTGTGTGAACCGTGAATGGTCTGAGATGTTACAGCAACCTTTTGGTCATATCTACTGGCTAGAAGTACAACTTTATAGAATCAATTTATCACATTTTTTTGATTTTCTCAAAAGCAACAAAAAACATTTTGATCAAACTTGGCATGTCGATACGCAATTAAATGGTATTTAATATCAGCTAGGTCTCATTCTCACTGAAAAAGTATGAGAGCGTTTAAATGACGAATTTTTAAAATCTTTCTTTAAATTACTTTTAATTTAGTTAATTTGAAAAAATAAAATAAACAGTTCTCATTATTAGCAATAGTAAAAAATGGACAAATACAAAATATTAAAGAATTTGATGAATAAATAAGGGAGAATAAACTAAAGAAGGAAACGACTATAAAGGGAATATTTACCTTATCTTTACCGATTGCATTATGGCTTCATTATCTTCTGCATTTTTGGCAGGAACAAAATTTATATTTGTTATTCCCACTTCAAGAAACTCTGAATAAAAATGTTTAAATCAACAGAAAAAATCCTTCCAATTTTATTTTAGAAAAAAAAAATGGGGAGCCATAGGCGTTGATGATCAAAGGGTAACTTCAGCACGAGCCCATTAATCTACACAAATTTGGGGACGAATTTAGGGCCGTTAGTGAAAGTTGTGTGATGTGGGCACTGCACCAGATTTTTTATACTAATTTCTTAAATCTCGATCAGGTATGAATTGGATGTGATCATAATGCTCGCATTATACACATTGCAGGGTATAAAAAAAATGCCACAGGTTTCATTACCAAGTCTGAACTGTATGTGTTTAATGATTTTTTGTATCGTTAATATAATTTGTCAAGAGCTATGTTTTCCAGGTTTAGGTATTTAAAATGGCTTACTCTCCATAAAAAGCGATGGGCTTATTGTACAGTGGTTCCCAAACGTTTTTCCTCAAGGCACCCTTCTTGGGCTAAAACGTTTCGCGGCGCCCCTAATTTGACTTCAATTCAGTCGAGCTAAAAGTATAAAACTAAAATATATAAAAATATTGCCAAAATTATTCTTGAAGCGGTTGAATATGTAGAAAGATAAGCCTAAAAGTACAAAGTAGGTGTAGGAATTCTTTGTATAATTGCTATTTTTTTTTTTTTTTAATATTTTCAAAAAGTGTAATTCGCTTGCGCTTCCCCTGGCATACGCTTGGGGTACCCACGTTGGGAATCACCTTTGTATCTAGATGCAGACCACTGAGCTAGAAATAGATTCCCTTTCATGACAAAATCCATACTCATGCAAAGCCATTAACCTCTCATTCTCTTCATCTAAAATTCCTTATGATCCTCTGTTTATGTATGTCATTTCGTATAAGTAGTTGGAAATTCTTGAAACTTATATTCGTTTGCGGCATTATAAAAAACACATGCGTACAAAAATACAAATTAACGTTATTTGACAATCCTCATCGTTTTAAAATATGTTTTTCTATCATGTTACATGATCTGCAAACAGTATGAATAATGAAGAATCTTTTGTTGTATTTTTTTCTTATCGTTTTGCCTGGGACAATCGCTTTCATTGTATTCTTTTAGCGATCATAATTTAGAAAATTATCGCTTAAATGTTTTGTTAAATGTAGAAAACATTATTTAAGATTATTTCTTCATACCTATGGTGATATTTTAAGTCAGTGTTACTGTGTCTAGCCAATGATTTTTTTTAAATGTAATGATAATATTTTTTAAAAAAAATTTAATATTCAATTTTCAACTTTAATTTTGTTAATTGACTTTAAAGAAAAACATTAATTTGAAGAATTAGTTTTTATAAAGAATAAACCTTGTATCATTGATAATGTATTTGAATAAACCTAATTTATTGTCTTATAATGTATAAGTTCAAATTGTAGTTATGATATTTTATTAATGTGATTGCTGTAATAATTATTGTAATAAAAATTGGTGAATTTTAGTTCTGAAGATGGGAATCAATCACCCAAACGTTAAGTAACGAGAAAAATATGATTTTCGAATAATAAAGATGTTAAGCAGATTCCAAATCGATATATATATAATGTTATTCTTCTACAATTTTCCAAGTTAATCATTAATTTGTATATATATATATTTTATACCGTGGTATGATAACATATTTCGAAACTATTAGAAATGTGTTGTCCTTTTACAGTCCTCTGAAAAAATATAGACTCAACGTATAAAATTGAAGTATTTGTAAAATTTAAAAGTAAATTCATAGCACAATAATGTTCTACTTTTAGACTTAAGTTATTAGATTGGCAAGAAGCTTTAAATGACTTTGGATCTGTTTAATAATTTAGGAACATCTGATTTTGTAAAGAAATCTTGTTTATATTGTGAATAAGTATAAACTCAATGATTGTTTTTTTATCGTGACCTGTATTAATGGATTAATACAACCCCAGATTTCTTCTTACTTTTGAAGAGAGATTATATTGTTCGTTTTTTATACTGTATGCCTTTGTGTAAATCAGTCTCTTTTTTTTTAATTTTAATACGCCACGTGGAACCCATACGATTTTGGATTTTTGGCTTCTGTAGGTCGTAAACTTCTTTAGCCACGACAAATTTTCAATTGGATTGAGATCTGGACTTGATCCCGAAATCCTCAAACCTTAGTTTTGTAGTGCGTAATGTATAAACCAGTGCGTTATTTTTCTGAAAAAAGATTTCTTCTTCTTCAAAAATTGTAATAAACAGCATAAAGAACTCTTCGATAAGATTTTGATAAATAGCAGCATTCATTTTTCCGGAAATGAATGCAATTAGAAACTTTCTCTTTTCATTAAATGCAGCCCATTACTATTACTCCGCCTCTCCAATGCGACCTTCGTATTTTTTTTTTCCCTTTCTAAGGTCATGTCAGTAGTAATTAAAACCATATGGACGATCAATATATTTTTTATATTTCATCACTGAAAATAACACTTGACTATTTTTTGTTCTCTTGTACATATCATACATAGCGAACTGCTTTTGTCACTAAAAATTTATTTTTTGAGCTGTGGTTTTCTCATAACCTTAAAATATTTTTTAAAAAATAATCCAACCATCCACCTCCTCACCAAGCTAGCATCACATCCTAAATTGAATCGTATCACAATCTGTGCATAGGATGCTCCAGTTTCCGCGACTTCTCTCAAAACCGCCCGCCGGAGGTCTCTTTTCTTTTTCCCACAATTATATGGGCTGCAATTTAAAAGGTTTCTGACTACATCCTGGGAGCGGTTTATCTCACGAGCCAACTTTTCTTTGGTCCATTATCCTTTCCTACTCAATTTCTGTGAGTTGAGTTCCGTGCGGCATTATTTAAAAAAAAAAAGACCAATTCACACAAAGCCATACTGTATAAAAAAACAAACAATATAATCTCTCTTCAACAGTAGGAATAAAACTGAGGTGGTTTTAATTTATTAATACACCTGACAATAGAAAAATTAACATCGATCTTATACTTATTAACAATATAAAAAAGATTTTTTTTTACAAAATTTGATGATGGTTAATTATCAAACAGATCAAAGGCCATTTAAAGCTTCTTGCCAATCTCATAACATGAAAATAAGTCTTAAAACATTACTGTGCTATGATATTAATTTACTTTTAAATACTTCATTTTTATACGTTGAGTCTATATTTTTTTCACAGGACTGTATTTTCAAGAAAATAACGAATTTCTTAAAGAATAGAAATTTAATTAAAATTATTTGAAATGGATAATAATATTATTTTTATGGTCAACTGGCTAGTAGGTAAATATAAAGGTATATAATATAAAAGATATTGCTATGGGTTGGAAGAGTGGAAATTCAGCTTTACTTCATTTGGAACATTTGATTTCAATAATTTTGTGCAGAGTTATGAATTTATTACATGACATCTGCAGAAAAAAATCCTCTAGAAAATTTCTAATTTGTTACTTGTATGAAAATTCGTATTTAAAGGTTTAAAGAGAAGCTAAAAACGAATATGGCTTGATTTTTCAAAAAAAAAAAATTGTTGGTCTCCTTTTATTTTTGTAATTTTTTATGTATTTAAACTCGCCTTTAAACGAATTTAACAATATTTTACTGTAAATGATAAAATAAATCTATAGTTGTATAATAACCATTAAATAAATATAGAGCAAAGGCGATAATGACAAAAACCTTGGAATATTTGTCGACCTAGTTCCACAAACAAAAGTTGCAGTGAAATTGGTGATCCCATGCGCGCTCCTTCTCTTGTTTGCTTCCCCTTTTTAATTGTTAATAAAAAGAAAAACTTTTTATTTTACCTTTAAGTAATTTTTTACTATGTTTAATCCTATGGTTTTTACCGTATAATTAAAAATTAGTATAGATTTATGTTTTTTTTTTTAAAAATGCCCACAAGATCTAATATAGATATAGAGGAAAATTGTGCACTCGGTTTATGTTCTAAAATACAAACTCTTGAAGAAATTATTGATATACAACACTAATAAAACAAAATTTCAAAGTATGTCGGTTGGTCCCTTATTACATACGTGGATGCAATAAATGTTAATTAAAGTTATCTTATAACCCTCAACCTCTCTACACGTGCCAACAAAGTTGATTAATTAAAGGGTGTTGGCTAGACTCCTTAATTAGAGATATCTCAAACACTACCAACTTATGTTTTTTTTTTTTTTATTAATAATATCTATTAAAAATTAAATAATTTTTTATTTTATTCAAATAATTCATTGTTTGCATTTAAAAAAAAATTAATTCAATTAATTTAAAATCTTTTAATACTAACTCATTCTTTCAACCTAGTTCCATTTTAAAAGATCATTCGTATCAAATAACATTTGGTTAATTCATGATCGGTGATTTAATTATCCAACACGTACATGATAACTGATTGAAGCACGCAAATGTTCTTTTGAGATCGTTTGGATGTCACATGTCACAAGTGGTTTCTGTCTGGAATACCGATCGTGAAGATATAAGATGATAGCGGATGTTATCATGTGGTGCTGGGCGATCGTCGTATTTGATCGGATATTGAGTTTCGATGTATCGGAGGGGATATAAAATCGAATAAATATATATATCTACATATACATATATGTATTTACGTACATATAAATAAAAATTAACTACCTTTATGCCTAACGATTATTATAGCTTTATTACTGGCATTATTAGCACTTTTGTAACTGCTAATTTGAAAGTATCCCCTATAGTCATTTTGAAGGGGGTAAACCTTCAGCCCCTTGTGACCTAATTTGCTTAGACATAAATAAAGTCATATAAAAAATTTCAATTAGTAAACGTTTTTTAACGTGATTCTTAATTACAATATCAATCACCAGTGGTGAAACCTAAGAGCCTTACATCAGTAATTTTGTCCACTATTAATTAAGTGAATAAAGTCGTACAATAAACAAAACCATTTGAATATACACTAATGGTCGAAAGCTTAGGACTAACATTTCTGCCGTATAAAAACTGTGCTGATATACCCATATGTTTTTGCTATTTTTATTTTTATACATTTTTGACAAACAGAACATAAATTCAATACAAATTTGATACACCAAAAATCATACATCGGAAAAAAACAACTTTAAGCGTCTATGTTATACTGTTGGCTTTGTAACTTATTGTCATTGTACAAGACAGTTCTAATATTTATATAATCACATTCTATCAACTTTTTATTTTATCTGTTTGGCCTGATATATATTGTTTAAAAATGTTTATATTATTATGATTATTCGATATTTTGCCTTTCCCTTTTTCACCAATATCATTAGCTGGAACCTTTTTGTTTTCTTCTTTGGAAAATTCATTGATTCTTCTCTGACTTGGTGTTTTTGGTGCTTTTCTTTGCTTTGTTGGTTTGACTGTTTATTTCTCTCACTGTTCTATTTTCTACATTGTTTTTGGTTGTATGATTGTTGTTTATTTTGCTATACCATATTCTATTGATCAATATTTTAGGGTAAACGTTTTCTAACAAATTGTATACTTCTGTCTTAATCTGATTCAGGTATACGTTGTATGTTGATTTGATTGCTCTATCTATCAAAATTCTGATTATATTCACTTTTTGATAATTTGTGTGATTTGAAAAATAATTTAATAATATATTACTTGCATTGCATTTTTTGGTCAATTTAGTGGTTATTTTGTCACTATCTAAAGTAATATCCATATCTAAAAGTAAGATTTTTTATTTTGAGGTTTAATTTCAAAATAAGCGTTAACTCTTTCCCTAGATGGATTTGAAATAATTGGTTTAATACTTCTGTCGTATTTGATCTCAATAAATTTAAAATAAATAATGATATATAAATTACCGATTTCCAAGTATTGAAATCGACCATAGATTTGTCTAATACAGACCATATATTTGTCACAAACCTATTGTCAGATGAAAAAATAACTGTCTACTGAAGAAATTGTGCTGAATGAACCTTCTTACGGTTATAATATTTACGAACAGAAAATTATAAAAATCATATAACCATATATTTGTTTAAACATGATTGCTGAGTCGCCACCCTCCGCTAATGTTTTAAAATGTGTAAAAATAGTAGAAAAAACATTAAAATTCATGACATTGCCTACTCATCTCCCTTCACTGAACCAATCTTTAAAATCAGAGTTGAAAAAACCGACCATTGCGTGATACTAAATTTCAAAGGTTAGATCTATCAGTCTTTAATTTTCCAAATTTATTGAGAGGTCAATTTTCTTTATAGCTATTTTACTAGGATTCTTTTCGGACATAAAACTATTAATATTGATGTCTACTTGGTGTCTTAGGAGATCCGAGTAACTTTGTGCAATTTGAAAAATCAAATCAAGAATTCAAAAATGTTTGATTCTGATACCACCTGAGTCAAAAATTTCCTTACCAGTCATCCCAGATTTAATCTTGGCTTCACTGGGTTTTTGGCGTCTTGGGAATTTCATATCATCCCTAACAGCTCATTTCTTTGTTAGACATTTGATCCGTTGGAAGTAAGAGTGCTTTTCTATTATGGTCAAAATTTTAGGGAAAATTCTAGAACTTTCTAGAGAGAAAAACCGCCTTTTCTGTTAAAAAGTCATTCCAAAACATATACTATTCGAATGAATTTTAATTAATTGCATTGAATAATTAATTAAATAATTATTTTTTAATTAAATAACGACTTACACCACTCGTGCTCTTAACGGCTCATTTAATCGAATGTTTTTATTTGTGGGAAACTTTGGTTTGAGCAGGGTTTCTGAACTAGATATAAGCTAAATTAACTGCGCATTATACCAGATCTATAAGGTAGATTCGACTGTTGGTAATCCATTTTGTTTGTTAGAATTTTCCATTTCTTACAAAATTATTCTGAATATTTCTGAAGTTTGGTTATATTTTTTGGATGTTTTTGTTCAAGCATAACGTTCGTTTAAACAATAATTCAAGCTTATAAGTGGCTTTCAAAAATGTCTATATTGGTACATTTCCCAAATAGTGAATGTGGAATTAAAAACATAGAAATGAAGACGATTTTACCAATTCACTTTTTTATTTTTAGTAACTAAAAGTGTTGATATAAAGGGTGTTAGGTACTCTTGCAAAAAAATTATTCTTTGCATAATTTGGTAATTAAAAATTTTGTTTTTATTAAGTGTAAATATTAATGGTCTCAGCTAATTTATGCTATGCTTAAATATCTTAATTTTTATGCTGAATAACTGACAACCCATTTAAAACGCATTTCAGATGTCCATTATTGAGTTGTTAAAATAATTTGTCCTCATTCCTTTTATCCTCCATTAGCGACAAGACACGTAGTAATAACCATTTAAAAGTTGACATAAAAATCAAAGAAGTTAATGTATTTTTTGGTTATTAAGACTATTGGTTTAACCAGAGTTGTAAGCTTTGCTGAATTTCAGGATAATTCTAACAGATTTTGAGATTAATCGCTTAGACCCCAAAACCAGCGGTCTATAGATGTAGACTGAGATACGACTTAATGCTGATGTAGTTTGAAAGATTACCTTGTATTGACAGTTCTCAATGTTAATTATTAAAAATTGGAGTTGATGTGGGTGTGAATAAAATAATTTTTTTTTCATATTTCATATTGTATTTGATTATCATATCAATTCACGGTTAACAACGAACATAATCGTATCCTTCAGCATATGATCTTCACTTTTAGTACATGCCATATTCACGTGTGTATTTTCATTTATATTTATTGAGTGTTGTTGATATCCGAAATTATCGAATTTGATGCTGAACTACTCAAATTTCATGATGGTTCAAAATTGTTTGTTATCTAGCATAATCTCCTAGATAATAGCACCCACATACACAAATATATAAATATTCACCGCATAAGATCGGGTAGTTCTGAATTTTTGCTATGTTATTTGGGTTAAAGTTATAATGTGGTTCGTAGGAAACACATATTCCTTGATATTTGTCAAAATGATAATTTTTTGTTTAAAAAAAAAAATTCTGTTTTTGAAAAAAATATATCTATAAAGGACTCTAAGTTTAGCAAAGTTCCTCAACTTTACAAATGGTATGGATAATATTTTTTTTGCGGTTGATAATTTACATGATATTAACTATAAATTGAAAAATTATTAAAATTTTCGGTGTTTTCGTGAATAAATTCTACTTTCGGTCGTCAGCCGAGGGCTAAACTTTAAATTTGTAAACCCAAACAATACATCGAAAAATAAGTGCTACCTGACCTTTTTCGTTCATTTGTTCTTTTTTCTTGCTTCGTTTCTTGGATTATAAGTTATTAAATGAACAATAGGTATCAAATCAGGTTTATTGTTATTTTAATGACTAAAAAAGGAAACAAATGATTAAAAAAACACTTCCACAACAAATCAGATACGAGTATATTAATATGAAATAGGACCTTACTTCTTAACCTGTATTATCTATTATGAGGTCATGAAATCCCTTTCACTTTTGTTTGTAATGTCAATGTCTTAAAAAATAATATTGGAATTAAAAAAAACTATACATAATGTCACTTTTTAATTTTTATTCTATTTTTGGGTTTTGAGATAACTAAAATAACTAGTTATTTAACAAATTTAAAAATACGTTATGGCACATATAAAAATCAAAATCTTAAACATTTTTTTTAAATTTTTAGTGTTAATTCAAATCCATGTAGGAATTCAAAAAATCGAGAACTTATGAGTTTTGAAAGAGCTCTTTTCCTGGACTAAGAGACCAGTGTATTAGCTTCCTCATTGTTTTTATTTAATTTTTAATTCACCTTATTTTCTTTCATAAAAATTAGATTTTCTGGAAATTTCTATTTGTATGCCTATTTCTCTAGGCTACTAGTTATGAATACAAAACTTCCCTATTGGCTTTTTATAGGTGATGAAGCAATACATAGTTTTATGGAATCACTATGCCTACCAAAGATTTTTTAATTTCTGTTTTTTAAATATAAGAGTTAATTGATTTTTGTTCCATAGACACTGAATCGATTTACTGAGACCATATTATCATTTCATTAATGTATATTCTTATCTTCAGCATTTTGGTAAAACATAAGTTGTTTGAAGTCTCATAAGGTATAGGATATCCGACCTAAAATTTATGATCATTCGTTAGATTAGTAAACTTTGAATATAAATATAAATATAAAATTTGAATACTTCAACACCAATCAATCTAAATTAAAGAGAGAAACAATCTAACTTAAGCGTGTTTAACAAATTTTTATATGTTATTTTTTTATAATTATTCTAATACACACTACGTTTTACTAAAAAAATGGTAAATTTTGTTTATATGGTTCTCTTTTCGAAATGGTTCCTTATTTTCATGTTCGTATAACTTTGTAATGGTATATTTTACCTAAAGTTTCCTTCTGAATTTATTTAATTTATATCCATCCCAAAGAATTTTAATAAAAGCGTTCCTGAGAACTCGTAAATCAGGGATAAAGCCCTTTCAGCCCTCTCCTGACCCAGTTTGAGGAATCGATAATTCCACCCTACAGATGTTGGGCTACGGGGGACGAAAGTATGCCTACTAAGACCACGCAGTAGGCCTTAGTATATTATTAATATGATAGTATATTATTATATATGATATTATTAAATATCAGTTATGTTTATTTTTTAATATTTGAAGATAATTATACGGTACAATTAACGGTTCATTGTTATAAGTATTTTAAACGAACGGTTATAAGTATTATAAACGAAAGATTTTTATGCAGGTTTTCTGGTGTTTTATGAATTAATAAATGGAAATTAATAAATGCTGTTTAAAAGTTTAGAAGTATTGGTTTTATTAAAGGTGTTAGTAAATTTGAAGTAATTTAAACAATTTTTAAACTAGAAACAATTATTAAAATTTTAAAAAACCAGTCATTATCTCACTATTTGACTAAAAATGAATTTCTCATTAATCATATGATATATGCATATTAAATTAAATAAAAAATAGTAATTAAATAATAGAAAAAAATAATTATGATAAAATAACACACACTCATCTAAAATAAACATAAGTGGACAAATGTAAAGATGTTGCAAAATAAATAAAAAACTAAGGTGAATAAAATTAAAATTAAAGCAAAATAAATTATGAAAGAGATGGCCAGAGCTGTGGTCAAGAAGAAAGAAAAATAGTTGAATATTTATTTATTTTCTGCCAATGTTTTGACCTATGTTATAGGTTTCAACAGGCCTGTTAGATTGATTTACATGGTATTGAGAGGTCTCTGCTAACACTTCCATCTAACAGCCCCGGTGAAGACCTACACCCTTCGTCAAAACGTAGGAAGAAAATAAATGAATAGTTGATTACTATTTTTTCTTCCTTCTTCTAGACTGCAACCCTGACCTGTCTATCGTATATAATAAAATAAATTATCTTGAACACAATCATACCTACATACAGTTTTTAAATTCTGCCCGAGAAACCCTGAACCAAACCCTGCCACCCAAAATGTGGATGGCGAGACAGGACTATGTGGAGAAGAAAAAAAGGCAGTTATTTCACCTCAATTTTTGATTACTTTAATGAAAACTATGTACAAACTAGTCAAAACTGATGAGTCTGCCAAGTATAGGTAGGGGGAATAAAAAATGGCTGCTGTTTCAAAACCCTAAAAAAAATTAATTTTTTATTTGGAGCTCTATATCTTAAAAACTACCGACAACACTAGAAAGTCTAAAAGAACATTATTTAAAGAAGAGTAAATTTTCTGAAATATGAGCCCTAATAGACGTATATACTCCTAATAGTTCTCGAGACATAGCTTTTTTAAAAGCAATTTTGTTAAAAATCTACTGAAAGATTAGTAGTTAATTTATTTTGAGAAATCTATATCTCAGGAACTATGTGACTTATAGATGTCAATTAGCACTCAAATTAAAGGTAGTTTAACTTACTATAAAGTAGTTTATGTTCTTTACCTTCGTAGGAACAGTAGTTTTCACGATGTTTCCAAAAATAAATTGATTTATAGTTGTTTGGACAATAAGTTTGAGTTTTGAAAAACTTTATTTCAGAAACCAACGTACAGATGTCTGACAGCACTCAAATTAAAGCTAGTTATATTTACTACAAAATAGTTTCTAATATTTATCTTTGTAGGAGTAGTACTTCTTATGATATTTGACAAAATAAATTCACAACCTGTTAATTTCTAGTAGTTCGTATAAAATGTTTAATATCTGAAAAAAGATATCTGTAGATCCATAAGACGCACACATGTCTGCCAGCACTCAAAATAAAGGAAATTTAACTTACCAGTAAGAGGAAATAGCAAATATAATAAAAACTACTACTCTTATGGCGATTAACGTATTAAACTACTTACATAGCCCATTAAACTAGCTTTAATTTGAGTGCTAACAGACATCTGTACGTCAACTGGTTTTCGTTCCCAAGATTTTCAAGTGTATATGAAACATAGAACATATTTACCTATTGTATTATTTTGTACAGTTGTAAATTACATTAAATAAATTTAAAAAAAAAATATTGCCTGTTGAGAATCATAATGGTGTGAGTCCGAAATCCATCATATGGAGTAAACAGCTATTCAAACATATATAGAAGCACAGACTAAATCAAATTCCAACAAATTCACTTGTATATTTTTTTACATTAAAGTTTTAGCCTAGTCACCAGACGTTTGGCCAAAACTGACTTGCGCTGCTCCCTATCTTAAACGGACATTAATTTTGCTCTCCAGTTTCCTGACGTTTATCGCTTTCTACATGCAAGTTGTTACTGTTAACTTTCACCACTTATACACGTAAAAGAGGAGTCACTCCAGCGTCGTTTGGTTGTCTCAACTTTATTAATTTATTAGACGGTGTATATTTTGGCCATATTACAATATGCTATCTGCTTAATAGCACTATTAGCACACAGCAGGCGAATTTTTTACTAACTATAAATACAAAAGAAAAAGTACAAAAACGAGGAAACATTGAAATAACCTGTTTTATTTTGAGGTTCTTAACCTGTTATAATACAAAACAATAACATAAAAATGTTTTTTAGTTTGATTTCTTGCTGACATTTTTAAAGAACATAGTCGAAACATCAATAAATTTTTTTGAGTGACAAATTACAACTTTAAAATTTTCATAATTTTGTTGGTTTCTTTTTTTGCTTTACTTATCTTGGAGTGTTGCAAATATACCACAATTTAAGTTATGTATTAGTTGAGAAATTAAAAAATTCCGTTTTCAGAATGCCAAAAATGTTCACATCCCCTCAGCTAGTTTGTTTATTTGAATCATTTAAACAATAGTTTATGTAGTGCCGTATGTATAACTTATGGAGTCGTATATCAAGTAAATTATAGTTATTGATATCTTATAATCAAGTTCAATCTTATTTACATAAACTTTTTATAATTAGTTTTTCTTCTTTGTTCCAGGTAAGATGAAGACTTTTCTTAATGGAAACATCAGATTTTTCACTTTTTTTTCAGGTATTGTAATAATGCTAATGTTTTCAGATTTGTGAGTAAATTTTGTTCCAAGAGATAAATAATATTTAAGTGAATCTTCTTGTAAGAATGTTTTTAATGTTAATTTATTACAAACTTGTTTTTTTATTAATATTAATTTCTGTTCATTCTTTTATGGCCCAAGTCTTCCATTGAGAACCTATACAGCCCAAGAGTGGAATCCCTAATACTAATTTACTGATAATCATCAAGACTCATTTCTCAGGGCCGACGCGAAATAAATATTGACTGACTCGGGTGGAAATCGAACCCACGACTTTTTTAAAAAAATATTATAAGGCAATCCACAGCAAAGGTAATGTTTGCTTAGTTATCTGCAGGTGACCAACCTATTCTAACTATGGTGAGGGTCAATTTAAAAAAAAAAAAAAAAAACGAAAAAAGTCACGCCTCAGGCCAGATTCATACCGGCGCCGCCCGCAGATCTCAAACGGATAGACCTGCGCCTAATCATCTGAGCTACGGATGGCCCAAAAACCAATGACTTTCTGAACCAAACAACTCTTAAACAAATTATACCAAATTAATCAAAATTATATCATAACAAATATTGACCACCAGAAGCTGTATAATATTCTGATAGACAGGGAATACCATAGAGTTAGTGTAAGTTGAAGTATTTGGTTTGGTTCATTAGAAATTTATGTTTTGAAAGAAATAATGTTGATATTAAATTATAGTCAAATATTCCCGGTTTGAACTAAAGCATTGTAATTAATATTTTAATATTGTAATTGTTCATTTCTTTTAGCTAACATTTTTAACTGCCCACTAATGGAAAGTCCTGATTTAGAAGGCTTGAACTCCAAGAAGAAAGAAGTAAATAATATGTCTACTGCAAACAAAAGCCTAAAATCAAAGTCTTGTTTGTTATTGGAATGAAAGGCAGTCCTTGATATTGTGGGATGAGATTAAGCGGAAACGGATTCCAAGTGTTTAAAAGGATTATTTGGAACCAATGGGAAGGGAATTGAATTCAACTGCAAATTAATTTTTTTAAATTTTAATTACGAAATTAACCCATCCGTTTTAAATGAGGAAATGTTACTTTATGTAAAATATATTAATGAGTTCTTGGTGAAGTTCTCTACAAATAACGAAATATTTTGTAGGTTTGTGGTGCCTTCCACACTCAAACGAAATTCTAGGCTATTCATTACTTTTATAAAAAAATACTAACAGCGTAGTAACATCACTTAGAACGAGCAGTAATAATCATATCCAAAAATATACCCTCTGTAATAGTAAATTGGTCCATTAAATTTTTTATGATCAATGCAAATCAAACCCTAAAACACACATTTTACAATATTTTAAAATTAGCGATCATAAATCATCATAAGGTAATGAAGTAAATTTTCTATGAGTTGCTCACTGAAATACTTGTAGTAATGAATCTCCTAACCAAACATAAATAGTTCCTATTGTAAAATGAAGCTTTTTTCCATTACGACCACAAGCTATGGAATATAAAGAATTTTTGTTTCAACAGTTTGATCTCAAATCGATTTAAAAACTCACGGGATATTGTTCATTAGCTTGAGAAATTGAACTTAAAAATCTTGCGTAGTCCGCTCAAAAAGCACAAAGCTACAGACGGTGGATACAACTCATGTAATCCAATAATTTTCCTGTCTTTTGAGCTCAATTTTTTTCCAGAAAATCACAGAATTTCATCCACATTCAATAATTTGATCTACAAAATAAAATAATATAACATCTAATAGTGAGTTTGATTTAATTTAGGACATTTCATGTTAGAATCGAATCTACCACGTGAACTTCATTATTGTTTTTCTTTGACATTTAGAATAATATTATTTATGAGCCGCGTTATACCAATCCTAAGCAGACCAAGTTTTTTAAAAATATTTTTTTTTGTGTTGAATTCTTCATAGCACAAGAGCCGGGAAGAAAAAAAGGCAGTTATTTCACCCCAATTTTTTATTACTTTAATAAAAACTATGTATAAACTAGTCAAAACGTACAGATGTCGCT
>NW_027114767.1:167325-169717 GCF_000696795.3 Halyomorpha halys | reverse complement strand
CGTACTATCAGGATGCTCTCTATCTGTGGCTAAAAGGTTTTGCGCATACAAGTCATCAATACTATTCATGAGCCAGTTATTTTTTTATTTTTTGGCCGGCTTGTGTGTAAGGAATAAGAGTGAAAGTGGTGGCCAACATCACGTTTAGAAGTTCAGGGGTGGTACAATATGTCAGAACCACAAATGTTATTAAAATTTCTCTGTTTCTGTTTTTATTTTGAAGTTTTCTTTCGTCTATGGCAACAATTATTTATCTTACTGTACTGCTGCGATAAAAAGATAATTAAAATAATGTTTGTAAACTTTAAATTATAACCTGATGCATTCAGGGAAAACATTTCTATAGTGATGTATGAAAATAAAATTAAAATGTTATGTTTTCAAATGTTAAAAATGTTGCTGTGTAAAAGACATTGCAATGAGAATTGGCGTGCTTATGACAAGTATAGCATTAATAAAACATTCCAATATGATTAATTCAACTTGAAAGAAATATTTCTCGAGGCTGAATTGTAACGAACATGAATGTTTAGAGATCCTTGGAAACAGTGCCCGTTGTTTGAGAATCACACATTATTATACAAGCTGTAGAACTTAAAAAAATAATAACATAATCTGCTTTGTTTTTCATAATCCCTTCTTGCGTGGATCGCCTCATGTTTTGTGTATTTATTTGATCAGGTTATTTCACAATTTGACTTTGCTGTCAATCACTGAAAATATATAGTTTATTTTGAGTAAGTATGAATATAAAATTGTATTTAATAATTAATTGATTGATAAGTTTAATTAATTTTTCAATTATTATGAATAATTTTTATTAATTCTAGAGGATACTATACTATTGTGTTACGGGGTCATCCAATTATTAGTTTCATTTTAATTGCAGTTCCTTGACGGAAAATTTTAATAGGTCGACTATTTACTGCTTAAGGCAAGAATTAAAAAATATAAATAAATCATTAGATTAAAAATTTAAATTAAATTAGAGTTAATTGTTTTTTTTAATCAATCAATTGTAGTTGAGTTTTTAGATATGAATCTACATACACTAGACTATTTCTTGTACAAGTGATCATAAAAAAAAGAGTCCCCGATATACTTCCTTGAGCTCGATGCTTCTTATCTTACATTGAGAGGCTATGGACGTTGGGCGCCAATTTCAATGACCTTTTTTTACTACTATCCTCGTTCGAAAAATATTAGACACTTGTCTGAGGGTTCTTGCCAATGCGACCTTGGAGTTGAGAAAAAAAATATATGATTTTAGAATTGTTTATATTATCGTATTCCGGTGGTCTGCATGTATTTAATGTAATAACCAAATAGTTAATCGCCCAGAAAAAGTAACATAACATATACACCGATCACTTTGTTTTTTAATGAAGAATAATGATAAAACATTCTTGATTGTATTAAATGAGTTAAAATGTATATAAAATAAAAAAAATTCTTCAATAAGAAATTTTTGTTTGAATAAATCAAGTAAGATTTGATTTTAGCGTCTTTTGAAACTCTTAAATAAGACATTTTATATAAATCAAAAATTATAAATATTTAGACTTGATTTTTCAAGGATTTATTTTGTCTACCGTGTCTAACGCAGGATGTTCATGAAAATAATTAGTAACTCCTGATAATTTTATCCAAACACATCATTACTGCTGAACAACTGAGTTTCCACTCTACCAGAATTAATATCTTTTACTTGTAGATATTATGCTTACGTATTGGTGAAAGAGTAGTTTCAAATAAAGAACAACGTTTTATTTTATGTCACAGGTTATAATTTGTTTACAAAGGTCTGGTTTGTACTATTTTGTGTAGTTCGGATGGCCCTATGATGCTTAGCTTACGTTTCTTGTAGATTGGTAAAGTCGTGTTGAACTAAATGCACTTTTTGTATTTTAAAAAAATAAGAACGTTTTCAGTAAGGCAAACATTTTGAGAAAAAAAAAGTTGTAAAACGAATCTCAACTTTATTAGCCCTTTAAAAAATTGTCCAACAAATATTTCTTTGATCTTTTTTACTTGTACCTATTTGTTTTATTTTTATTCTCGACAAAAAAAAATCTATTGGTATAACTACTAAATATTAAACATATAAAAATTTCCAGAATCGTACAAAATATCTATCTAATATTTTTTGCCCTAATATCACCAAACAATATGCCTGACTCATTTCTGTTGCAAAGGTGAGTTGGCCAACTCATTTACTATATACTCGTTGATTATTTCTATTTTAATAATTTTTCAACCGGTTACATGAATTTATACTAATCTGTAATCAATAATTTTTTTTTTAAACTTGGTTATCATTGCTCATATAATAATAATGGAAGGTTAAATGCTAAAACTAGCACTCGCTGTCCACATACATACCAGTGACGCT
>NW_027114767.1:160956-167007 GCF_000696795.3 Halyomorpha halys | reverse complement strand
AAAGTTCTTAAAAATCTACTGAAAGATTAATGGTTAGTTAATTTATTTTGAGAAATCTATATTTCAGGAACTATGTGACGTACAGATGTCTGTTAGCACTCAAATTAAAGCTAGTTTAATGGGATATAAAGAAGTTTATGACCTTTACCTTCGTAGGAATAGTAGTTTTCATGATATTTGTTAAAATAAATTGATTTATAGTTGTTCGGACAATAAGTTTGTTTTATGAAAAACTTCATTTCACAAACCATTGGACGTACAGATGTCTGCCAGCGCTCAAATTAAAGCTAGTTAAATTTACTATAAAATAGTTAATTATATTTATCTTTGTAGGCTACTACTCCTAGTAGTTTTTATGATATTCACATATTAATATGAATTTGGAAAATGAAAATGTCATGTAAACTATTTCTCCTACGTAGATAAATATCATAACTACTTTATAGCTCATTAAACTAGCTTTAATTTGAGTGCTAATAGATATCTCTACGTCAAATGGTTTTTGAGATATACAATTTTCAAAATAATTTCTCTAACTACTGATCTTTCAGTACTTCCCATTAAACATTTTTATGAAATGTTGCTTTTTAAAAAGTTATATCTCGAAAACTATTTAACGTAAATAACTCTATTAGGGCTCATGTTTTAGCAAATTTGCTCTTCTTTGAATGGCGGTCTCTTAGGTTTTCTTGTGTTGTTCCTACTTTTTAAGATATAGAGCTCCGAATGAAAAATTAGTTTTTTTTTTTATCGCTTTGACACAGCCGGCATTTTTTATTCCCCCTACCTATACTTGGCAGACTCATCAATTTTGACTATTAATTATACATAGTTTTCATTAAAGTAATCAAAAATTGGGGTGAGATAACTGTCTTCTTTCTCCGCTTGGGCTCTTGTACTACGACGTTTACACGTAACTTCAGTGATAATTAACCGAATCCGTTCGTTACTAAGTCCTCCACTCTGAATTATATTTACCCAGTACTGTTCTTGATCATATAGCGTCACCAAATATAGTAATTATACAAATATTTCATTTTTTTTTTAAATAAAAAGATTGATCTTGAAAGATCGAGAGAAAGGTGGGTTGATTGTGAAGTACTGTTATTGCTCGCTCGGGACAGTTATACCCCAACAATATAACCCGTTACCTAGGTCCAGCGGTTAGGAATCTCTTCATCACTGCTCAAAAATCTTGTAATCCTCTCAATTTCTATTGGATATAAATTGAATAAGGAACGGAGGTGAATGCAGTTTGCAGATGAATGCAATCTGTAGTAATTTGCTTAGTTTCAAAGGAATTGATAAGACCCTTTGAACTAATGTTACCTGATCTTTAAAAAAACTGGTATTCTTAGCCTGTTTATTGATAACTCGTATATCTTATTCGGTTATCAGCATTGTGTCATACTGATTTAATCTACTGAAGGACAGATTTACGTGCTAAGATTCACGTGTTTGTTAAATACGATAAAATAATTTATTTGGATTTTAATTGGGTATTCTTTTATTATAGGGAAAAAATATTTCTGTTGATTTATCGTTTTTCTACCATGAATATATGTATATAAATTTATAAGTTACGGTCTGAGTTAGCTGTTACTTCGATATCAGCTGACTCAGACCGTAACTGCTGTTACTTCGATATCAGCTGACTGAGGGGATCAGCTGAGCCAATGTATATAAAGAGATGTACTGAACCCAATAAAGCCAGTATTTTACAGCAGTTCAATCGTGTCAGATCTTATTTCTTCTTCTCATTTTTGACATTTCCCTTTCGCTGATACTTAAGTTATATATATAAAATTTAGGCTTGAAAATACAAGGTCATTAATTGAATTATATTGTAAATATTCCTATTATATTTATATATAATTAAAATATATGAAAAATACTGAATTATAGTAATCACTTATCATCGCATAGCGTTTATATTTTACCTTTTAAATGTATTTCATCCTTAGAGCTTGGTGACATAAGCTCATAAACTCACTGGCCTTGTGAATGATTATGGATATCATTTTTTTTTTTCAATATATTTTAGTATGATAAATTGTTAAGATGGGAGCGCAGTAGCCCCGGGGTAAAACGCGTGGCTACTAACTCCAAGGACCTGAGTTCGAATCCGGTTGGGCAGAAAATTGTTTTCTGTTACACTGTAGCCGTGAGTCAACTCCTGTGAGTTCTGGAGCCCTCCTTGGGGTCCATCCAGCCTCTTAAATTGGATAAAAATCTGGCGGTCGAGCGTGATTTTTACCAAATCACCTCCTTGCCCAACCGTTGGTTTAGTAACAGTACTTTCTTACAAAGTACAGAACCCCTGTCCCTTCATGGGTTGTAGCGGTACAGATTTTAATTAAATATTGTTAAGATATTTTTTTTATACATATATAAATTGGGCCATAACGTTTTAACGCTCAAATAAATAAATATATTGGTACATCAGAACTAGACTGAAAATGGAAACAAATTATAGATCTGTTTAACAAAGTGTCATTCCTGTGTGTGTCCGCGAACAGCTCAAAAACGAAAATTCAGTACAAAACTGGAATCACATGTTTGGGACATCGCAGCAACTTTATCCATAAAATCAGCCAACTTTAGAGAGTCGATTTTCCCGAAAACGGCTGCAATGATTTTGATTAAGCTCACCATGTGAGTGAAGAATTTAATATCAGCCCGGTTTTAATCTCATTGAATTAGTCTGACAGAGCTTAAATGACGAATTTTTAAAGAATCTTTTTCTAAATTACCTTTTATTTTGTTTTTTAAAAAAAAAGTTCTTATTGTTAGTAATAATGAACAATAGATACATACAAAATATTAAAGAATTCTATAAATAAATAAAGGGGAAAAAAAAAGAAATATCCGATTCTAACGAGAAAAGCGGACACTGGACGATCAATCCCGATAGCATTACGGCTTCGTCATCTTTTGTTTCCTCTCCCTTCCCACGCCATTTTTCTCAGATTTTAAGCATCAATGAAATAAGGAAATTGTTTAGAAAAATGATTGTGGTGATGAATTTTAACAAAGAAGGTTGACTGTGATAAATTTTTTATTTTTCATTTAATGTGAACAATTGACTAATTAGAGTAATTTGAGGACTGATAGAAATAACCTTGGCATAATAGCCTGCATAAAGTTGTTTTTTAAATGATGTGGTTCTAAAATTGCATTAAGATTGTCCTTAAGGATGGCCAATTGGCCGAAACGTCGGACTTATGAAGGAATGCAAAATTTTCTGAGACTAAAATGAATAAAATGTTATTTATTTAAACAAAAAGAAATTTCCTTGCATCTGTTATTCAAATAAGCTAAAGAAAAATAAATTAATATTCGAGACTCTACTTCTCTCGTCGTTTTTTTTTTATTTTTTATACTTATTGTTGTTTTTAATAAAACAAGAATGTATAAATCATAAAAAATTAAAATAAATATTTTTTTCTATATCACCTGACGGCGGACCAACCCCCATTTTACAAATTATACTACTGTTTATTTATTCTACTACTCATTTTTTTTTTTTTTTTGCAAAATGCGTTATCCATCAGTTAAATTCTTTTTTTATTACTCCACCTTTTATGTATAATAAAATATTACACAGTGATCATATGTAAAATAAAATATTACCCGGTGGTCACTAAATACATTTTTATATAATGTATTTTCCTTCTCAATAATTTGTTTGAATGTATTTATTTTTCAATGTAATTTTTAATAAAACAGGAGTATGTAAATCGTAATAAGTTAGTACTTTATTGTAAGCTTTGGAATGATTCTGATTGAACATTCTTAGAAGAATTATATTTCAATTTTTTTCCGCATTCAGTCTAATTCCAATATGCCAATATTTTTAGATGAGCGTTAACATTGTGATGAACGTTATGTCCCAGTTTATAACAAAAAAGAAATGCCATATCATCGTGCATTCACGCCGTTTTAATTTCAGGCGCTTTTTAAATATTGCTCGATAATAAACGATAATCCTTAAATATGAATAAATAGGTTTTTATAGTTAATACGTATATTATATGGGGTTTTTATGTTAATAAAATGAATTTGAGCGTTACGCGCACCTGAAATCATTCAATGTATTATCATGTATCATATCATATCATATTTAATAATAATATGTGTATATATTTCATGTATGTATCTCTGTATTTTATGCCGTTTTTCAATTCAGGCGCTTTATAAATATTGCTTGATTTAACTATCTTAAAGTTTCCTGTTCCCGTTTTAAGCTAATATTTCAAAAGTGATATAAGACCGTTGCTCTCCGAGGGTCGTAGCGGGGCAGGTCCGGCGTGGAAGGATTCCATTTTTTAAAGTGTTATGATCTCCTCTTGTAAGATTGTGAGATGTCGTAGATCGACCAACCTACTCGCTATAATTGTCTATTTGAAAAGTCAGATAAGGAAGGCGACCAAGGTAGCCATACATTTTTAAAAAACAGAGTTCATTTCCTTAACTTTGTATATAAAACTGTCATAGACTGCTTTTGTTATCTAACTAATAATTTATCGTCAAACCAGTGAGCTATTTGCTCATCTCTTCAAGCGCTAGGAACTAACAACCTTGTAAAGGTAAAATATGAACGCCAAGTGTCGTTGAGTAATCTCTCTGATTCTGCAGTTTTAATTGCTTAATTTTATTTACAATAACAATATTGATATTTAAAACAAAAGTATATGTCATTGCTTATTTCGGAAACCATTGATGATTAATGAATTTTTTTTAATAATTAGAAAATCACTCCATGCTTATAAGAACTTATAATATGGTGTCTTTATGATAATTACAATGATTAATTTAACTACTAAAGCTATTAACTTTCGCATGAGTTAACTAATATAATAACAAAAATTAACTATCTTTAATTCTAATAAAATTATAACTATTTGAGTATAAATACAATTCTTTATTTTATTTTTTATAATTACTAGATTTTATGATTGGGAAGTAATGTTTTCACTTGTTTTTAGATATAAAATAAGGAAAATTAATAAATCTTTTCTACTATATTTTTTTTATTATGGATATATTATATGCATATTTTTAATTAATATATTAAATCTAGTTTAATTATATTATTTTTAGGTTTGAGGACAATCAACTAGTGTGGAGATTAGGTTTAGTTATTGTATATATGTATTAAAATAAGTACTAACTACTTATGGTACTGATAATTAGTCGTATGAATTTAATGGAAATTAAGAAAATCAACTACTCAATTTTTTTGGTGATCATTTCTTGTGTTTGTCTCCTAATGTTGATATTTCGATTAGTGGATTATAGGTATTTAATATCTCCTATATTCATATATGAATGAATTATACAAATAATGTTTAAATAGTTATTTGATAAAATATGACAAATCTAAACCCGTCGGTCGCGTGAATATCTTTGGCAGGAAGTATAGGAAGAATGAATTACCATATTGGCTCACCTGTTTTAAAAGGCAAATTTAGCATTACTAAGTGTGTGGTAAAACTGGCGCGTGCATATATATGCCTATAAGCATCCCTCCTGTAAGAAGTTAATTAGTTGTTCCATATTACAATAATAGTAAAAAGATTTTTTTTTTCAGTTTATGGTTTAATCACCTAATTAAAAATAAAATATTTGAAAATATCAGGAAAAATATTTATAATATATTTAAATTTATGAAGTCATAAAATACTTGTTTTCAACCGAGGGTGTCGAACCATGTGTTGTCTTCCTTGAACTAAATTATTTGAAGGTTCAGCAATTGCAGTACACGTGTTTGATTTATGTACTAGCATTGGCGGGTAATATTTATCGGTTATCGGATTTCTGTACCATGAATATGGTAGGGTTTGAATTTGATAAAACCTTATCAGACCAAGCGCCCGTGGAATTCGGTCAGTACGCTGAGAATGAGTTGCACATTTCACAATGGTTTGGTTCTATTATATTCTAATGAAGACTCAAGAGTAGTTCCAGCTATCACATGTGTATCTCTTGTCGGCAAAGTCGTCTTTGATAGACGAATATTACATTTCATCATAACAAATAAAAGAATTA
>NW_027114767.1:155164-160300 GCF_000696795.3 Halyomorpha halys | reverse complement strand
TAACTTCCAATCAAGAAGTATAATACCTCTCTGGTCAGTGGTCTTTACCTCTTTGTACTAGGTATGAGGAGGTGAATCCTTTCATCTGAAAGAATCGGACTCTCAACTGATTCACCTAGAAGAATCAGGATTCGTTTAGTGATTCCCGACAATACCTGAAGTTTAGGCAGCACACGCGGATCTAAATTTGTGTTTTTGACTCTCAAAAATCATTTATTTTTACAAGGAATTAAACATGTGTCATTCAAACCTATTTTGATTATACACCATACAAATACACGTTGAACAACAGCCAACTGGCGTGTCTACACGGCAGGCGCTGTTAAATTTTCGTGTTTTTTTTTTTACTTCCGATAACGTCTTATTTCAGACAGAATAAATAGAAAATTGGAAAAGGTATTTTCGTAAAACGCTCATAGAATAAATAGTGAATAACTAATACATATTCGTAATAACGTAACTAGAAATAGAAATAGGCCGAATCTTTGTTCACAATAAACTTTCGGATTAGGGGACCGATTTAATTGCGTTTAGAAAAATATGAAAAAAAAAAAAAAACCTTTCGCTACGGGTAGGTTTGAATATAATGAAATCCCCTGATTCTCCAGTATAAAAAAGTTATGAACAAAATTGAGTGATTTTAGTGTCGTCTCAACCAAATACCACTTTTCAAAGCAATTAAACATTAGAAATTTTTCAACTTGATTTTTTTGGGATTTGTTCTTCTTCCAGTGACTATTTTCATACAATCGTTCATAACTACTCTTTATTTAACCAACGTTAATATAGCCTTTGGAAAGCTGAATGTTTGCCCTTACATCAACTAAATCTACATATAATGCCCTTATTAGGGCGAAATATGGGTTTCAAACAAAGAAAAGATTTTAAAATGTTTTATTTTATATCTCCGGGTCTGATTTTTTTATTAGATGCAGTTTGTGCCCTTTGGTGCAGTTTATAGTGGCCTTAACCACTGCCAAGTCTGGTGTAGATTGGTTAAGCCGTGTTGAAATTATTTTTATTTTTTAGATTTTTAAAAATAAATCAAAGACCCCTCTGTCAAATCAAGTGCTTGAAATTGTTAAACGGTGTGACATTGTGATGGCTGATTTTTAAAGATGTTCTTTTTCTGTTATGGGAGTGGCGGATTTCACGCCGTTTTCTAACCATCTCTCATTACTAGTGAGAAATTGCTAGAAATTACTAGAAAAATTGGACAAATATGAAATCATTTTATAATTAACTTAAGAAAACTGAATATTTTTCTTTATTTCCGTGCTTATAACTTCCCCATATAATGTGGTGGCATAATGGTAAGTGGGGTTATAATATGGTAGAAAAATTGTAAGTGGTAGTATAAGAGGTGGTTGGGGCGCATCGCACAACTTTTAGTACAACAGCCGGGGAAAAAAAAAGGCAATATCTCACCCCAATTTTTGATTACTTTAATGAGAACGATGTATAATTAATAGTCAAAATTGATGAGTCTGGCAAGTATAGGTAGGGGGAATAAAAAATGGCGGCTGTTTAAAAACCTTAAAAAAACATTAATTTTTCATTCGGAGCTCTATATCTTAAAAACTAACAACTAGAAAATTTAAGAGAACATTATTTAAAGAAGAGTAAAGTTGCTGAAATATTACCCCTAAAAGAGCTATTTACGTCCAATAGTGATATATCTTTTTAAAAAGCAAAATTTCTTAAAAATCTACTGAAATATTAGTAGTTAGTTTATTTATTTCGAGAAATCATATATCTCTAATCTATATAATCTATATCTCAGGAACTATGTGACGTACAGATGTCTATTAGCACTCAAATTAAAGCTAGTTTAATGGACTATAAAGAAGTTTATGACCTTTACCTTGGAAGAAATAGTAGTTTTTATGATGAGTTTGATTTATGAAAAACTTCATTTCAGAAACCATTGGACTTACAGTTGTCTGCCAGCGCTCATATTAAAGCTAGTTAAATTTACTACAAAATAGTTAATTATGTTTATCATTGTAGGAGTAGCAGTTTTTATGATATTTGACAAAATAAACTCACAAAATGTTAATTTCTAGTTGTTCCTATAAAATGTTAGATTTTTGAAAAAATATATCTCTAGATCCATAAGACGCACATATGTCTGCCAACACTCAAAATAAAGGAAATTTAATTTTCTATAAAGTAGTATATGACACTTATTATACTTCGTAGGGGTATTAGTTTTTATGATATTCGCATATGAATATAAATTTGGCAAATGAAAGCTTGTCTGAACAACTATAAATCAATTTATTTTAGCAAATTTCATGTAAACTATTACTCCTACGAAGATAAACATCATAAACTACTTTACAGCTCATTAAACTAGTTTCAATTTAAGTGTTAATTGACATCTGTACGACAAATGGGTTTTGAGAGATACATTTTTCAAAATAAGTTCACTAACTACTGATCTTTCAGAACGTCCCATACTACATTTTTATGAAATGTTGCTTTTTAAAAAGCTATATCTCGAAAACTATTGAACGTAAATAGCTCTATTAGGGGTCGTATTTTAGCAAATTTTCTCTTCTTTAAATGACGTTCTCTTAGGGTTTCTTGTGTTGTTCCTACTTTTTGAGATATAAAGTTCCGAATGAAAAATGAGTTTTTTTATTGCTTTGAAACAGTCGCTATTTTTTATTCCCCCTACCTATACTTGGCAGACTCATCAGTTTTGACTAGTACTTATACATAGTTTTCATTAAAGTAATCAAAAATTGGGGTGAGATAACTGCCTTTTTTCTCCTCTTGGGCACTTGTACTATTTCGTTTACTAACCTACTTACGGTCCTACGTTTTGTGTAGATTAGTGGACTTGTGTTGAAGGTAGCCCTGTTTTCGTGTCTTTCGAAAACAAAATCTAAAGACTAGCGCGAAAACTTTCCTGTTGCCATAAAATTTTGTATTTTAGGGTTTTTTGAGATGGTAATAACAAATATAAATTTTACATTTTAAAGAATACAATAGTATAACAAAATATAACGAAGCAGTCATGCAATCGGTAAAAATCGTTTGGTCTCTGCTTTTCCTATTTTTTGTTTGTATCTATTTTTTATTTATTCTTAAAATCCTCGATAAGTTTGTATTTATATACTATTTATTATTGGTAAAATAATGATAAACTTCTTTTTTTAATAAACAAAATTAAAATACTAAAGGGGAATATTTTTTGAAAATTCGGTATATAAGCTCTGTTAGACTATGATGAAAAGACCTATCTGGTATTAATGAGTATTTGATATCAATCTCATTGATTCGCCGAGTTACAAAAAAAGTTAGTGCCGCTATAGAGAAAAAAAGATTCAATAAAGTGGCTCTACGGTCGGTAGAGTTTTAGTAAAAAAGTTGCTGTCACATACCAGTCATAAATATGTAATTCTGGTTTCTTACGCTTTTTCGTTTTTGAGTTAGGCTGTTCATACAGACAGACATGCACACATAGACCATTTTGTGAGACTGGAATTCATGGTGACTAGGTTTCCTCTCGTCAATCATGTGATCATATTGGTTTTAAGAGTACATGCATTATAAGCACACGCATAGTACAAATACAACTTATGCATAAACTTTATTTAAACAAATTAATTTATTTATTTATTTATTTTTTTTGAACTAGTGATAGTTACGAATGACAGAAGATATTAATATATATTTTTTCCATGAATTTTCAAATAATTGTACTTACTGGTGTAAGTTAAAGATGAAGTAGATGTTGAGTAAAATGACAGTAGATGGAATTCGAATAATGAAAATATGAAGTATGTAACTGACAACTTTCACTCCCCCGACAGAAGTTGTAAATTGGCGTGAATGGATCAAGGTCGCAGAGGCTCGCCAAACTCCGCTATGCAGAAGGGGAAACAGGTTTCCAACTGTTTTAACGAACTCATATCGTACCGTTAACTAAATAGAATATTTTTTTTATATAGAGGTCAGTAGTATTCGTTCCATTCCCCCCCTCCCTAAAGAAATCGAATCTTTAATACGACTTAAGTTAAATCATACTATAGGATATTATTTAATTGGGGAAGATGGTCGGGGGTGCGGTCAGCAAAAAAACCATAAATAAACAACAAATTATTTATTTAAATAAATAAATATTTTTTGTTTATTTATATTGTTTTGTTTTTTTTGCTGACCGCACCCCCGACCATCTTCTCCAATCAGTAATCTACGGTCAACAATTTACACCTCTCTATAGAAAATTATTTTTTATTTATTTATTAAACCCAGATCGCCAGATATAGTGCCAGGTGCCCATACAAAGTTAATATACGTATTACTTTGTATTTATTTGTAATATATAAAAGAGAATGGTGGAATATTTGTCTACAATAAACTTTTGAATTAGAGGACCGATTTACATGCTTTTTTTTTTTCAAAATGTCCTCAAAAATTCAAAAATCGCCGTGGAAAGGTTTAAAGATAATGAAAACTCCAAATTCTCGAGTAGAAAAAAGTTATGAACAAAATTGAGCGTTTTTGGTTTGTAGCTCAGAAAGTATAAGATTTTTCACTGTTATTACAAAAACAATAAAACAACCTTGTACAAACCATTAAGCTTATACGTGAACACCAATTGTTTCGTCTCTTTCCGAGGAATACGAAAAAAGTATTACTGATTCTATTAAGCTATATTATACTTACGAACAATTATAAAAACATGTGGCTCAGGGTAAAGCATGTCAATCATTTTTTTTTAGAAAAGAATTTTCCTTTTTTGTGTCGTCAAAGTACCAAATTCCATTTTTTCAAAAAAATTAAAAATTATAAATTTTTCATCTTTATTTATTTGTAGGATTTAATTTTTGTTCCGGTGATGATTGTTCATATAATCGTTCATAACTCCTCTGCATTTTATTCAATTCTTACGTTAATAGAACCGTAGGAAAGCTGAATATCTGATATTTCAGCTTAAATCAAGTAAACTTATATTTAATGCCCTTATTAGGGCGAAATATGGGTTTTAAATAGGAAAAAAAATTCACGCGTTTTATTTTTTATCTAATACATTTCCATAGTTACCGTCTTATCATATCATCTGTAAATATATAAAAGAGAATGGTCGATTCGTAACACTAAGATGCTAAAAACGAAGGTCAT
>NW_027114767.1:144096-154424 GCF_000696795.3 Halyomorpha halys | reverse complement strand
GTGAAACCGTTTATATAATGATTTAATGGTTGTTTGTACGTAGGGAATTCGTGTTTTTGTGTAAGTACAAAAAAAATAACGATTTTAAGGTACGTGCGTAAATGTTGGGGATGAGTTAAAAACTTTTTCAATAAAACGACCGACCGGAAGTGCCACTTTATCGTATAGTTTCATTACATTATTAAATTTTCAAAAAAAAACGGCTCAAACAATTTTTATTAAACTTATTAAATATTAAAAACTTTTAAAGGCCAACAATATAGGTTTTTAATATCAGCTAAATCTTTTTTCATCGAAACGGTCTGACAAGACTTAAATGAGGAATTTTAAAGTAATCCTTCCTGTAAACTAATTTTAATTTTGTTCATTTTAAAAAGTAAAACGAATAGTTCTCATTGTTAGCAATAATGAACAATGGATAAATATAAAATATTAAAGAATTTTATGATTAACTAAAGGAAAAATAGACAAAGCCAATTCATTACGGTTCGTCATTTTTTTTTTTAAACTGTTGTCTCCTTGGCGGAAACAAAATTTATATTCGTCATTCCCACCTCGAGAAACGAGAAACCCCAAAATACCAATTTTCATTCTTTTTTTTTTTTTTTTTTCTGATCACACAAAACTAGCGATGACTTCAACAAAACTTGGGGGCCAAGTTGTGTGATGCCCGCAATGCACTAGATATTTGTACATAATTTTTAGCGCTAATAATTTATAACATTAACGCCGAATTAGTATTTTGTAATGCAAAAAAATAGTAAAAGAATATTATATCAAAATATTATCCATAATATTCAGTTTTCTTAAACATAAGCCAACAATAAGCCTTAAGCCAGACGATATAAAAAAAGAACACCTCATTAAAAACGACGTATACTAGATCTTTTTATTGATTCTCGAAATAATGTTTGTATGGAATTTTTGTGTTTACTCGTAAAAGTTGTCTCACAACTCGTCTTTACCGTTTTTGAATCTGACATCAGGCATTTATTTAGCAGTGGTACTAAATACATTTCCTCTAACATGACGAAAAATACAATTAAAGGTTCTTAAATATAAAGAAATTTACAGATTAATGATTTATTATAATGATTGTTTGGGAGTGGTTACATTATTAACACACACAATTTTGATCCAGATATACTCTCAACTTTTATTTTTAGAAACTCTCCAACGTTTCGGCCCTCAGGCCATTTTCAAGTAGACAACCTTAAATATTAAAGTCATGTTCTTTGAAATATTTTCTGCAGGTTAATTGCCCATGTCATATATAACTTTTTATATATTAAATTTAAAGCTTTTTTACACAAATAATCTTCTCTTTTTCCACTTACAAACATCATTTTAAAAAAATAAAATAAATAAATAAATAATGCTTGTAAGTGGAAAAAGAGAAGATTATTTGAGTGAAAAAGCTTTAAATTTAATATATAAAAAGTTATATATGACATAAGCAATTAACCTGCAGAAAATATTTTAAAGAACATGACATCAATATTTAAGGTTGTCTCCTTGAAAATGGCCTGAGGGCCGAAACGTTGGAGAGTTTCTGAAAATAAATGTTAAGAGTATATTTGGATCAAAATTGTGTGTTAATAATGTAAGGAATTTATATTTATATTTATATTTTATACCTAAATAACGGATTTAGGTATAAACTATAAACCTGCTCAGCCAAAAAAATAATTGAAAAGTTGTAATTTTCCTAAAAGAGAGAACCTTTGATTGTATTGTTGAAGAAGTTAGTGGAAATGTACTTAGCACAACTGTGAAGTAAGCCATCGATATAAGAATACTGACGAGTAGATTATAAACACTGAGTACTATTACTGAATGCATTCACTTCATTACTAACTTTGTACAAATCTGAATATATGCCAGGGCTAAGTTTAGAATAAAAAAATGGCACATAGCCACTTCCTCTCAATAGCCTTCGGTATGACATTGAACCTGACAAGGAAAATCGCAACACTGGCCCCTCTGCTATATATCTCCCTCATGGCAATCATTATCCAATGTATTATTAGAATAATTCTGTTTACGTAGTGCACAAGGATTTTTTTTATGAAAGAATTTTAAATAATAAAAAATTTAAAATTTATAATCCGTTGTAGAAGAATACTTGAAACTTATTGAGAGAATATTATTTCAAATTTGGCCACTGCTGATGTACGGCTGTGAAGTCTGGGGAGCGGCATCCTTCACGAAAAGGAAAAAACTACAATCTTTTCAAAATAAAGTCCTAAGAATCGCAGTTAATGCTCCTTGGTTCATAAGAAATAGCCAATTGCATTTCGAATTACAGATGGAGTCAATAGATGATTACATCAAAAAATGGTTCATGAAGTTCCACTCCCAGTTGTCTCCACTCACCTACAACCTGGGAAACCCAACCTCAACCCGAAGACTGAAGCCCAGACTGCTGCAGGACATTCTTTTATAAATTTTTAATAAATATAAAATTAATTCATAGTCACACTACCTCTATTTACTTATTACTATTATTATTCATTATTTTTTTTTCTTTTCTTCTCTCTTCCCTTTTTCAAATCAACTTGTTTCTTTTTACTATTAAAAGACAATCGTTTGTTTTATTTAAGTGTATCAATATCATTATTTTTTGTTAGTAATTTTACTTTCCTCTTTTATTAAGAAGCATTATTCTTATGTATTTATTTTATTATTATTTTTTTTCTTTTACTAAGAACATTTTATATAGTTAGGGGTGTCATTTGCATGACTATACCCCTCATAATCAACTGTTAAAAAATATATATAATATAAGTTATATCAACCATGTAATGGCCCACCAGGCCGATCTGGTATAAAAATAAAATAATAAAAAAATATTTCAAATTCCCTTCTAGAATATTCCAGCCTAGCATGTGTTAAACACAATTTAATTGAATACCTGCCTGGAAACTGGGATCACTTTGTGGCAAATAGGGAAACTTTGTGACAGTCTCAGTTTTGATTGGATTCAATCTCCATGCCACGGCCATGAGATTGTTATCGAGAGTAGAGGCGTTGATATTAAACCTATTGCGTACCTTTTGCGGGTTTTGGTAATAAACTAACTAGAGAAACTAAAGAGAGGCAAGATAAATTGAACGTAGAGCATCCTAAGGTGACATAAAATAAAATTGAAAGCAAATGAGAGTGCAAACGTGATTTTCTAGGACTAGAATGATCCTAATGATTATGCTAAAGCTTACCTAAACCTTTCTACATTTTGTAAACAGAAAAAAATCCCATATAAATCAGGAAAAAAGGTATGCAAAATTCAAAACTTAAGTATACATTGTTTGGTAAATTATGTATAACAGCATTTATAGAATTATTAAATTTTCATAAAAACAAAAAATACTCTAAGTCGGATCAGTTTCAACTAGGATATCCGTTTGAATTTATATTCCTGTCTTTAAAAATTATTCTTATGGAAACCGTTCACCAACTCGAAAACTAAATTTCTCGGAACATTCCAGATGCTCATTTGTAAAGTATTTTAATTTTTAACCATTAAACCAAAAAATCTTAATCAAGGCATTGAGGATTAACAGGCCAACCTTCCACATTTAATCCTCCCACTACCAATATTTTAATCGGAACAATATTAGAGATGTAGGAAACAATTAAATTTTGTATTGGAATTTGCACCCGAAGTGAAAAGGAAAGTTGTGTCAGAGGATAAGCCTCTCAGCTTAAATTTACTGGGGTAAAACTTGTACCAAAAAAGTGAAAACCACAACGATAATCTTATGTTTTGACGAAAATTACTATGAGAAACTCTGAATTCAAGTCAATGTTAAGACATCTAGATTGTTCTTTCCAATTTTACAAGAAATCGCAGCATGTTCATTTTTTAAATTTTAATATATTGCATAAATAAAAATGTATAATAATGAAAAAAAAAACTAATTGACTCAAAAACAGCGGTAACACATTCCTTTGAATACCTAAGACAGTTGAAAATTTTCAGAAACTTATTAAAAAACAATTGAAGATTATCTGGAATAATATGAGTTGTATAAAAGATTAAATAAAAATGGTAGAATTTTTCAAAAAAGTGTACTGAATACTTTACATTATGTGTCTATAATGTAAGCATGAATTTTTATGAATTAATGTTCTCAAACAACAATGAATAATAATTTATATTAATGTTTATTATAAAGTATTTATTTGGATGAAGGTAAAAAAATGTTTTCATAGTAAGAGTATACTTAGCAATTAAAGCTTAGGTTCTGTATTTTGAACTTAAGTGACGAGGAAATCCATGAGATATTGTTTGCTAATGTTTTTTTTTTTTTTTTTTAGTTCTGGCAATGGTCAGATTCTCCACTCAAGTTATATATATATATATTTATGAGTAAGCTTGAATTTTTGAAAATGTTCTCGAAGAACAATGAATAATGTTTATGTCTATTATAAAATATTTATTGGAATGAAGATAAAAAAAATTCCGTAGTAAGAATGTACTTAGCAACTAAAGCTTAAGTTGTGTATTTTAAACTTAGATGACGAGTAAATCAGAGCGATATTGTTTACTAATGTTTTTTTCGAATATTCTTAAACGAGAAAGAAATTGTTGTTATTGTTATTTTCTATTCTCCCTTGTACCGCTAAACTGAAAATTTATTAAGGTTTTTAAACTTCAACAGTTAGACTACAATATAAACCAATTAACAATCATATGTAATTAAAAATTTTATAATCGTTCAATAAATCTTGAATTCGTTCTGCTGAGAGGTCCTCAGTAACTTTTTCAAGAAATCATTGAAAGTAGAGCTATAAGTGTCAAATGGACTAAACAATTTAATGATGTCTTGAAAATTACTGACCGTGATTCTAGTAATTACAGCAGTATTGAATTAGCATGTAAAGTGCTTTATGCATATATTTAGGAATGTGCAAGATGATTCCCGTTTTCAAGAGGGCTTCAAGGACCTTTTGCATAATTATAATGGTTGATTTAGTATTCATCTCCAACTGTTTGTATATCATTTGTATATTTTTGAAATTCAGAGCAATGATTAAATCTCTTCAAATGCTAAGCTTTTTGATTTCGCTCGAAAGATATAATAATTATTATAATGTCAAATGAGTTTCTTTATCAGGTACTGAATTACGTCCCACCCATATATATATATATATATAACAATTAATATGTAAATAATAATACACTCAACACTCTTATTTTTACTTTCATCACTTGTCACACATTATTCATTCACGCCGTTTTTCAATTTTAGGTACTTTTATAATATTGTTCGATTTAACTATCTTAAATGTCCTGTTCCCGTTTTAAGTAAATTTTTCAAAAGTGATATTGGACCGTCTCAAAATCGGTGTTTTAGTGGGGCGGGTCGGCCGGGAAGGATTGCATTCTAACATTTTTTATGTTATGATCTCTTGTGAGATTATGACATGTCGTACATCGACCAATATCTCGCTATAATTGTCTGTTTCCAAAGTATGATACGTGATCTAATAATTGCTCTGTACGTGCAATAATTTCGGAGATGTCGAACTTTTCTCAAGACGACTTCGACGTATTTTGCATAATTTCAAAATGGGGTGAAAATATTAATTAGCTGCCTTTATTATCACTCACTGTTTATTGAATATGCAGTAAGGGAAAGAGTTGGGGTCGTATAAAACTTGAATTCGAGTTTTTGACCGAAATAAACGATTTGAGACCCTTGAGTCTAACTAAACAAGTTATCCAATTTTATGTATCATAATCTCCACGTGTATGATTGTGACAGTATAGTACAGTCTAACTCAAAAATGAAAATTCTTAGGAAACTGAAATTACATATTTAGGGTAGATTTATGCCTATGGGATGCTACAAGAACCTTTTGGTTAAAATTGACCCACCGCAAGTGTCATATTAGAAAATTGATTTTACACAAGTGCTTAGTTTAAAAAAATTATATTTATTTATTTTGTGGTAATACCATTTTTTCTTAAAGAACCATTTCTAATAGATTTTGTCAGAAAGGAAGATTAACCGTGCAAACCCCTAAAATCGTAAATTAAGTCGCCTGCAATTCGTAATCTTTGAAAAAATATCTTTAATGATCTAAATCGTCTCGAAATCCAACAGTTTCATACGATATTTTCATTTATGTGTTTCTTTATATTTCCTATTAATTAGAAAACATAAAGGAATCTACATTCTTAAAAAAAATATTCCTTTCTTTTAATCCGTTATTGTAAACTAGAATGAAATTTGACAATTTTTATTTATTTATTTGTTACAAAGTTTCCCTACGTTTAGGTAGTGAGGAAGCAACAGTAAGAGCTGACAATTGAATTTTTTTATACCAGAAATGAAATTTACATTAAATGTTACAAACAATGCGTATTTATTAACAGCTATTGAGTGGTTTGTACCATGGGCGTAGGCAGGGAGGTGGTGGGGGGGAGGGCCGTGGCTTCCCTCTATATTTTTGGGAAAATAGTAAACTTATTTGTTATGTATCATTGTATATCATCATTATATATCATTCATTGTTGAGTTGACATCTTTTCTGATCACAAGATGAAGGATAAAATATAAGTCGATTATTCGGTTAAAAAGGAAAGATTGAATCAGCACAAATATTCGTAATTACTTATCTCTAAAAATAATGGGGGAAACAAATAAAAAAGAACCTATTTCAGATCCCATTATTCTTGCTATAATTTACAATTTGCCATTTTAATAATCACTGAATGTTTGTTGAAAATAAGAAGGCAACCATCGTAGAAGAGGTGGTTAATATTTTTGCTAGCAATCCCAAAAGGATGATGGTGATAATAAGAATCCCCTTCATCACCTCTTATATTTTTGTATTTATTGTGTATGTTGTATGAATTTATGTACAATAATGAAGTTTATGCTCGATTTGCAAGTTTCATTGCACTTCATGCCTACGCCCATGGTTTGTACACTGAAAAAAAAAATAAAAATGAAAGTAATGAAACAAAATTTAATGTCCATCTATATGGATCACCGGTTTTCACAATCACAGTTTTTCAGACTAAAAAATATATTTTATTGTAAACTAGTGCATTACAAATGTAGGTACAACAACTATTTATTTTGCTTAGATTTTATATCTGTTTTTCTTATATTATTAAACTAAAATATGTAACTGAACCCCAGGGTGAGAACATGAGTTTGATAAAAGGTGATAATTTTTCCTTTTAAATTGTTTCCCGTTTGTTTTGAATTGGAAATGGGAAATTACACCTCATAATGGAAATCATGGTTAACAGGCCTGTTAAAATTAAAGTAGAAACTATTTTTTATATATATATATTTATGAACCTCCACATCATTATATATATATATACATATATTGTTTATTTATTTATTTTTTTGTTCTTCAGAGTTATTCAATAAGATAACTATATTGAGGCGACGTTTAGCAACTGTTTTGCATAGTCTTGTCCTACAATGAAAAAGCAGTTTGTTCTATGATGCTATGATACCACTAACTCTAGGTTTTTGCAAGAACTAAATAAGGGTGAAACGGAGAAATCTATGTTCTGGCACAAAGCTATAGTATCACAGCAATGTAGAAAACACTTTAATTGTCAATTGGAAGTAATGTTCACTGTTATAAATCTTAAAATATACTCGGTACATTGTAGTTTTTTAATAATTAGTTGAAGAAATTTTAAAAAAAATTTTTTATCTTAAAGCTTGACTAAGCAAACAATAAAGTTTAAACGAAACGTCGTCTAATATGGTTTTCTTACTCTAAAATATATACATAATTAACAGTTAAGAAAAAAGTTATCAATATATATATTTAAAGTTTATAGTTCATTGTCCTTTATTTTTTGTCTATTTAAATCTTAAATTAGTCTTAAAAACTTCTCACACTAATTTGTTATTGTTTTGAAAAGATTTTGAATAAACAATTCCCTTTAGATTCTACGTCATAATAAACCTGACTTTTTAATTTAAAACTTAATAAAAAAATTATTCTTCCTCATAGCATCATTTTATGGATTAAGTATTGTTTGAATACATATCTAATAACGTTGTTGGCATTATAGGTTCACTAAGGTTTTAATTTTTTGGAATCCAAACTCTCAAAAATCGCGCCCTTGGAATTTAAACTGTCATTTATATTTGCATCTTTTTTATTTAAACTGTCTTTTATCATTGCAGTTTTTTTAAATTAACTATATCTATCTGATAATGTAATGTTTAGACTTTGATAGGGAACCTTGAATTTTTACACAGTCATGGTATCTTCTATTTTTTGGAATTATTTCGCTCATACGACATTGGTATTTTATCGTCTGCCGCGTGTTTCCTATATGTAGCTAATCAAAATCAACTGTTTCGTACATGTCGAAAATGTGAGATAAATTTGTCCTGACGAATTCTATTTTCTTTTTTTTTTATCATTATTTGTTGCATGAAAATAAATTTGGTTTTATTTCCTTTATTAAATATCTTTATACTGAACCTCAGTATTTATTGTCCCCCATGAGAACTTCTAACTACTCAAAATATTTTTTGAACGAGCTTGTAGAAAAAAAGTTTTGCTTTGTCAGTAGTTCTTAGCAGTCAAAGAAAAGTAAACAAGTAAAAATTAAATCAATCTTCAGCATTACTCAATAATATATAATGTTATGATTAATATAAGTTACATTCAAAAAATTATGTCAAAAGTTGAAAAATGTCAATTTATCGTTAAGAAATTAATTATTTTTTGGAGGGGGAGCGGATTATTTTCTTGGAAAACTCTCTTCAACCGATAGGGATATAATACAAGAGCCCTGTGGAAAAAAGTCTGTTACTTCACCCCAATTGTTTATTACTTTAATGAATACTATGTATTATTACTATTCAAAATTGATGAATCTACCAAGAATAGTGAGAGGGAATAAAAAATGACAGCTATTTCAAAACGTAAAAAAAAATTCTATATTTATTAAAATTTTATATACGTAGACACAACATCTATATTTGTGATTTAGTAAGAAGAGGGTGATTAAAAGTTTTGAAGTTAAGGAGCTTCTTAGTGGCCGTCCATAAGGATTTGTCAGTAGTCATGAGGTTTTGAGTTAAGTTCGTTAAATTTTAAATTTTTTTTTGTTCTGTTTTTAGTTTGTTTGTTAATATAGGTAGTATAATACGTTTTATCTGTGGGGTATCTAGTCCTGTGCCACTTCGCTCTTGCTCTGCGTTTTTCCTTTAATAAGATGCGAATGTGCTGTGGCAAGTTAATACGCATAATATTAACAATTTTACTGGTCGTCGTGTTGTCGTATATGCAAATTCTTATAGAGTTTGTGAAGTTTTTTATTGCTTCGTCAATGTCATGTTTAGTTTTAAGTGGAGTTTTTAAGTCCAGTTTGTTTTCCAAATCATTACGAAATTTGTCCCAGTCAACTCGTCCTTTAATCGATGTCAGTAATTTTTTAATTTTAGAAAACCTATTTCTCAGGAATCATTAGACGTCAAGATGTCTATTAGCACTCATATTAAAGCTATTGAATGTACTATAGGGTAGTTCTTGGCGTTTATCTTCATAGGAGTAATAGTTATCATGACATTTGAGAAAATAAATGCACAAAACGTTAGTTTCTAATTGTTCGGATAAAATGTTTGATTTTTAAAATAAATTTCTCTAAAGCCATAAGGCTTAATATGTCTGCCTAATAATGTCTAAATAAAACTTACTATAAAGTAGTTATTTGTAATTAGTTACTATAGTAGTTACTATAAATAGTTTATTTGTTATTTATTAAAAGCTATATCTTAGATGGTGTCAGATGTAGATATGTCTGCTAGAACTCAAATGAAAAATTTATTTATTTAACGTTTGGTAACAGCCGCCATTTTTTATACCACCTTACTGTACTTGCAGACCCATCGATTCGGACGTAAACGTATTTTAAATTATAGGTAATTTTTATTTAAGTAATCAAAATGTAGGGTGAAATAACTGACTTAGTGTCTTTATTATACATCGGTTTGCAACATCACCTAATTGCCTAATATTATAGAAACTTTTCCTAGACACTGATATTAAAACAAAAGTGAAAGGGATTTTTATGACCTTGTAACAGGTAATGTAGGTTGAGATATAAGGCGTCTTATTTCCTACTAATAAATAATTATAATATATAATTAAAATTTTTAAATCTTATTTCTAAAAAACAATTAATTACTACACAATACAATAATTACTCCACCAATTTCTTAGAATTTCATGATATAATTAAATCTTTTAAATCTTATTTCTAAAAAACAATTAATTACTACACAATACAATAATTACTCCACCAATTTCTTAGAATTTCATGATAT
>NW_027114767.1:137412-143651 GCF_000696795.3 Halyomorpha halys | reverse complement strand
AATTAAATTAATTAATCTATCAGTATCATTAAGTCGTTATAAAAATTAACTAAAACAAATTACTTCTTGCTTATTTAATTTATTTATTAATATGATCAACAAACATTTAAATATTCATCTCGTAAGATTTACTGAAACCGTTTCTTGAACGAAATTACCTAAATTAGCTTGAAAACGCTATAGAAGAGATAGCTCTTCTGTTCTTATTGCTCTTTATCGTAAAGATATGAATTAAGTTGTGTCCATTTAATATTTGGGTCTTAACTTCACTTATAGTCTATTTATGTATTAAATTTGCCTTGGTAATGCTCAGCTTTTTTGCATTTAGAAAGATGTCATAGTTTTTGATTTGTGGGCTTTATAAGTTTATTGTATCAGAACTATATATTTTTTATTCTATGATTTGTGGATGCAAAGTTAATCTCATCATGCATCAGGCTGAAGCAAACCAAAGAAACCATAAACACCGGTAGGTTTACCTTATTAAAGTACGTTCAATAAGCACTGGTGCAAGAACTGTGCCAAATGGTTCAAGATACATGAATTAAGGCTTCTCAGCTGACATCCTAACCAATCCTAATACTATCCTCACCATATATGCAGATGGCACATGTGTGCTTCTAGTTAAGAATAACCCTTTTAATTGCACCCCAAACCTTCCAATCCCATATCACAGGCCTCGAAGAATCGTGTCGTAATTACAGGATTAAAATAAATCCCAGCGAATCACCTTTAGCTTTCGTCGTACCCTACCGACTGCCTTAATAATGTTGCTCTTACCCCTGTCGAACAGAACCGCTACCTTGGGCTGCAACTGACAAACGACTAACCTGGAATCCTCACAAAAGACTGAAAAGACAGAAATTGCACGCCTATTCCGACTTTTACAGCACTTACTAACCAAACGGCCTAAATTTCCAATTCATTACTGACTGATCTACTCCCGACCTGTATCCTTTCCAGTCGGCCTTGTGGAGTAGATATTTCAAGTATATCTGTCTTTTCGAACAGACAATTATAGCGGGTAGGTTGGGCGATGTACGACATGTCACAATCTCACAAGAGGAGATTATAACACAAAAAAGGCAATCCTTCCCCGCCAGACCCACCACGCTAAGACCCCCAAGGAGCGACGGTCCTATATCACTTTTGAAATATTAGCTTAAAACGGAAAGAGGAAACTTTAAGATAGTTAAATCGAACAATATTTAAAAAGCACCTGAAATTGAAAAACGGCATGAAATATACAGAGTTGAGTTTTAGGACTCCTTTCAACTTTCGAATTCCTCTCGTATCCAATCCTTACAATCCAAAATCTTTCGTATAATCCTCAATGCTCCATACTTTGTCACAAATAAAATCATACACATATACACATACATGTTCCATATGTAACAGATTGAGCCCGAACCAGATACCCTTCGTTCGATTACAAACACATTACAAAAGACTGATCTACATGACTGTAATAAGGCCAATCTGGACGTATGGAGTTGAGCTTTAGGGCTCCACTAAACCTTCGAATTCCTCTCGTATTCAATCCTTACAATCCAAAATCCTTCGTAAAATCCTCAATGCTCCTTGACCTTGCTACTTTGTCATAAATAAAATCATACATAAATACCTTAATGTTCCCTTCCTATGTAACCTTAATGATTTAGCCCGAACCAGATATCACTCCTTCCATTATAACCTAGTTTCTAACCTTGCTTCCTCTTCCATTTCTGACAATCCTCCGAGGCGCCTGAAAAGAAGATGGCCACGAGACCTGTAAAAACGTCATTAGAGTGCTACCAATGGGTAGTTTCTCTACACGCCTGTATCACTCTACTATAAACTTACTATCAAATTACTAGATGTATCATTATGTTGTAAATTCCAATAAATATATATATAAAAAACTTCTCAGAGCCAGCAGGTCGTCTAAGATCTCTTTTCCTCCTATATCTTTCCAATATCAATTGTGGGTTAGCCCGCTTGTATATTACTACACGTTGTCAAGAAGGTAATGGATTTACGATATATTTTCAATGTTTCACCGGTCGTTTTCCTCATTTTTTCCTTCTTTTTTTTTTTTTTTTTTTTTTTTTTTAAAGTGACACTGATTTATAAGGTAAGTTATCCTTGATGGCAAATAAAACAAAACACAAAATCAGACTAAAATATTTTTTTTTGTATATGTTATTCCCACCAGAATATTCATTCTTACCAATGAATTTTCAGGGAATCCCGATTTCCTCATTTTTCCAAGGTTGCTTTTATTATTTCATAAGTTTTTAATTTTAAATCAGTTTTTTTTTATCGTAAATTGCGTAACATGTTCTATCTATACATAATTACGTTTTGAAAAGAAACATTTTTCTGAAATTTTTGAGCCATTTCATATGTTTATATTGAAATTAGTATAATTTTGTGATTATCAAAAAATAATACATCTTTGAATGGAAAATAAGTTTCAGGAAATGATAGTTTTGTTCCAGTACCAATGTAAATTGTATCTGAATTGAAGAGTGGAAGATTTAATTTCCGCTACACAATAGCATATTACTTGGACTGGAAAATTAGAAAAATAAGTTTTCTTCAAGATGATCTATTACTTTTTTATTATAAACGATTCGTTTTAAATAGTGTGTTAATTTTATTTCTCTATCTTTGTAACTTTGTGAAGGACTCAACCTGGTTTGAATAAGTTATATATTATATGCTCATTAGCATAACGAATGCGTCACTAATGTTTTTACAATATTCATTTATACTATTCCAATGTTGAAGAGATTGAAAATGATGTAACGCTATAATTATTGTTATTAAAATATTGATAGCAATATATAGTGGTAATAAGTAAGTAAAAATAATAAAATATTATGTGTAACAATAAATAAATTTACATATAGCTAAATATTACGTTCTTAATGTTTGAAATCGCATGATAAAATAAAATTATAATTAATCAAATCCTTTCCATTAATACAGATCATTATGCTTCTTTTTTTTTTTTTTTTTTAATTTCATATTAATATTCTTTTATTGTTTGGATGTCAAATATTAATGGCGTGGAGCAACCAATGTCAAAATTACAGTTCCTAGGAAAAATGGATTTGAAAAACAAACTGAAGATTTTCAGAAACGAAAATGGAAGTAGGCTTCTGATATAAGCTTCTGCGTATAGTGTGTGTGTTTTAAAAGTGAAAGTTAAATCTTTTACAGCCAACTTTATTAAAATAAAAATAAGTACATGGGTGACCTTTTCTTCCCAACTTTTGTATTTTTTTAAAATAATGTCCATATGTTCTTTATGAATCATCGTAAATATCGACAGTACTCCTGGAATTTGAATTTAAGCAAAACTGTAAAAATTTAGGACTGAGGTAGACTATGGACTGACAGGAAATTAACTGCTAAATAGTTATTTTGAGCGACAAATATTTATGCAAAAGACATCATTATTAAAATGCCATGAATAGCCACCTGTCATTACATAAAATGTTATTTTTGGTACTTAAAATCAGTCTTGATTTGACTTATTAGTTTCATGACTCTGCAAGTCTTAATTTATCATTATTCACAAGAATTAGGAAAAACTAGCATCCGTCATACTTTAGCCACAGTGTGCATTGATTTTTTTTTTAAATACTACACCATTTCACCTAATCCTTCTACGCTACCTTATTCCTCACTTTATAAGAAATGAGGGACGCTAGGTTTGGAGGTTATGGTCATCTAGAAACAATGCTGTGAGATTGAGAAAGATGTTCTTTTGGAAACAGTTAGGACCAATTAATAACAAGAAGAAAAATACTCGTTAGGATGATTTACATGCAAAATTAGCTGAATTTCTGGGTGGTGAGAGACTGAGATCATCACCGACAGGACAACAGAATTCACAACTCAGACATATGTATAGATAAAATAAATAAGATAACAGTGAAGAAAGAATATCCAATGAAAATGTGAGATATGAGGTAATGTTTTCAACCTTGTTTTTTTGGTATGATATGTAAGGCTTTGGCAAGGTTAACATTTCAAAAAAAAGATGAGGGACTGAGGCCGAACTCGTGGGACATCCATGTTATAATTGTATTTTTGTTGTCATGATGTTTTACCAGGTTGTGATGGGTATTTATAAAACTAGAGTATTTTAAAGACCCAGCAACCACATGTGTGATATGGTAGGTACTATGTAAAAATTTAAGCATCCCAAATTTGACAACAGGTCATGGGGTAGGTGAAGGACTCAGATTTCACCAGTATTTTTAAATTTTATTTCAAAAAAAGGTAAATTCTGAAAAAAAAAATGGTATAAGTTAAGATCTACAACTGGAAAAAAGAAAATTAGAAAAAAAGTCATTTTTTAGTACATGTTCCTATTTGTTATAAAATGAAAATAAATTTTACTTAGGCTAAATTCTGATTGTAATAATTTACTGTATTACAAATTGTAGAGTGTTCCTTATAGTTCTGTCAGAAAAATTTTGTAAATATAAATTAAATTATTATTCAAGTAATTTCATTAATTTTGTTGACAACCATTTTTAATTTGTATTAATATTTATTAGTGGTTGTATGAAGGATGGTATGCAGATTTATGTGATTGCCTTATCTTGTGTCTGGTGGGATTGATAGGATATCTCAATAATTAATGACCCAATGACGAATAATACAGTTTGAACCAATGTAAAACTAGTTTGACCTTGATTTGGATTCCGTTTGTATGATTGTAGTGACTTGAACCCAGGGCCATATAAATAAGTTGTGAAATACCCTCAGGTCTTGAAAACAATTAAACAAAAGAAGTTTAACACATTTATTTTATTGAAACTAATCAAAATTTTACCATTTACAATTATATATAATTATCTTTGTAAATTTATTACTTAATTTAAGTAAACTTTTTACTTAACAAAATTTTCAATAACATTTATCACAGTTACTAATAGATATAATTTAATCTCAGATGTATTTAATTTCCTTAATCAGAGGTTATTTTGTGTGAGAAAAATTCCACCTTTTCTCTGTGTGATGTGATACGTGGTTCTCCAATCCGTAACAAATAGTTAAAAGTATAAAGTTTACTTTAGCTTTTTATTTTCTATTTAGTGTCCTAAGCAATTTTTATGCTGTGACCTGACAAGTTTTGCCCGTTTTTTTATTTTCCTTTTTTTTCCTAGTCATTGTAGACTCGAACTGCTTACATTTCACTTCATATTCTGAAGTAGGTATTTTAGCCAGCTTATCGCCTTGTTTCTGAACTAATTTTTTACCTGCTTTCATCAACATTGTTATATTTAGTCTATAAGCCTAAAAGGACCAAATTATCACCATTCTTAAGCAAATTTGTTTTTCACTTCCCAGAGTTGAACCTTTCTGCGTACTTATTCCCATCCTAATGTCGTATACCAGTACTAAATTTAATAAAACTACAGAAAACGAGTCTTCTTTTTTATACCTGACTAACTCTTAGTATAATGTTATAAGGTATCAACTTAAAGTCCAAAATTTTTGTAACGAATTTCTAAATTATATTAAAAACTGGGGCTTCACTTCAGACCTCTAATCACGTCTTTCAAGAATACACAGTAATAATTTTCATTGAAGGCTTCTTTCCTTGAAGATTAGTGACTATTCAAAAACGGTCATGGGTTTTTTTTCACCTTCAAATACTAGGTCAACCAGAGGACTCTTATCGTAAAAAGCAAAAACATCTAAGTGGCCAGTATCAGGAAAGGTGTATGTTGAAACTCTTTTGACGTAAGGCACTGAAAATACGTCCATTTTCATGACATATTTCTGAAAGAAGATGGTTATTACCACGGAAGCACGTCACTCCAAGGAGCATGGATGGTTTTCCTATTTCTAAAACGGTTATGATTACTGCTTCATGCATTGTGGTGGTAGGATGGTTTTCCAACAATTATATATTTATTAATTTTTAGTTGAAGTTAAAATTATTTTGATTATCTCGTTTAGTTATGAATTATTACATATTAATTATTATTTGTGTCTCTTCATGACAATTTTTCTGAATTATGCTAATATAAATGTTCATCCAAGTCCTGCTAATCCAACTACGTATCTAATATTAAACTAAATAGTAATTTGGTTTTCTTACTTCCTTACTTTTTAATTTATTTTATTATTCTATATATTTTTTTTTTGCAAAAAACCTTAAAGATTTGTTATTATTGTCTAATTAATAATACTTATTCGATTGACAAAAAAGTTTTTATAGTTTTTTTTTT
>NW_027114767.1:111179-137037 GCF_000696795.3 Halyomorpha halys | reverse complement strand
TAATCAAACTATCTGTATGAAAAATAAATAAATAAAATTACATAATTATAGCTTTTTCTAGTCTCCATTTTTAATATTAAATTTTATTTTAAATATTTAGATATTTTTTTCTAATTATCAGCTGAAGTCTTCCTAGTACGTAGGGAACAAGCTACACCTAAAGGTCTCGAGGTTGAATACAAATATATATCATTCTATGTTGCCCTTTTGTATTAATATTTTATTTATTTCTACTTCTTCGTCTTAAGATTAATTAGAAACGAAATAAATTAAATGTTTTAAATATTAAAAAATTATTTCTTGTCCCTTCTCTAAATATAACAACAAATATTAACTATATTACATTAATATTAAAATTAGAAATTATTTTATTTTATTTTTTCCCGAACCTTCCTTGTACTCCAATACCCTTACATTCTCCTGGGCTGTTTCTCAGTCCACTTTCTCCCTCCTCTCTCCTTCTTTACCACGAGAACCCCAAACTCTTGTAGTTTATTCCCAAAATGTTCTCTATCCAGTCCTCATCCGTTATTTTTAGTCTACCCAGTTCCTCTTTCACTTATTTTACATATCCCCCTATACTTGTATAGCTGCAGATTTTGTTGAAAAAGTTCTTATTTAGTCTCTCACTTTTCATTGACCATGTAATCGTTTAATCTCAGTCTCCTGACCCTAATGACTGTTTCCAGGTCTTCCAAATTCCTATATATATTTCCTCATTTTAAGGATTTTCTCCTATATCTCTCTTGCGTTATTTTGGGTCCGTGAATCCTCCTTAGAATTTTCCACTGAATCTTCTGAATCCTCTTGTGACTCGAAAGGCCTATTATAAATTGAAATTATTTTATTTATTAATTAAAATAAATTTAGTGAAGGGACAACAAATAAATATATGTAGTTTATTTATAATAAAATGTATATTTTACAAGGAAAAGGTTTATATAAATTATCAGAAAATAGTTTACAAATTATATAAAATATTTAATTGAGGCATTCGGGCTTGAAACATAGTATCTGTTATTTTTCGTGAATTGAAGTTTTTGACAATATGTTATTCCTTAATGCTGATTTCACAGGTTTTAAAATAATTTATAGCAATTTTTTTATTATATTGGTATTAAGTTACGGTAAGTGATAGCTTTTTGGAAGTAAAACATGGTAACTGACAAAGATGGACGCCCGACGCTGGCTATTTCTTAATGATAAGAAAAGTAAATCCAATATTTTAGATGGAAGTAATAGTTCTGACTAGAGCTCTTCTGGTGATATCAATGCTGAAGACCTAAATTATGCTTTCGTTTATGAATGCATACAAATCGGATCCAAGTTATTCCTAAAAATAATAACAAAAGATGTCTGCATTTCTTGACCAGGTTTGAAGTAAAACATGGCATCTACTGTATTTACCATGTTTACAGCCTCTTCGTCATATAACCTACTAATGGATTTTTAAATTTTATTTCTTCAGGTTTGAGTCAAGTATATGGTAACTGAACTTGTTAAAACGAGTACACAATGTATAATTTGGAATCAACTCACAAATGTTTCGTTTATTCCGCAGAATACAAAGTGATGTTAAGGTGAACGTGATTTCTTAGTTACCCTGTTTTAAACCCACTAGTTCTGTCGTAGCAGCATTGTCGGACTAGCTCTTGTGTGATAGTTGACAGTACATGTGATAACGGTGAAGCTACTGTCTCGTTAAATACGCTTACATCGTTCTCTTCAAATCACATTCAATGTCAGATACCATGTTTTACGAGTGAATGCCCCAAATATTGTAGAACAATTATTCATTTTGTCAGTTACGATGTTTTACAACCGAACGCCTCAATTATTTACAGAAATAATCATTTCTTGGGGTGTATTTAGCTATTATTTATAGAAGGAAGAGTCATCAGTTACGTTGAACAACACGAAACATTTTCATGAAAATTGACACATAAAACCCTTGGCATGAATAAAGAAAGATATTAATAAAAAAGTTAATGAATTTAAAATGTTAATAAAACTAAATATGAGCTATAATGGCCGTGAGTGTTAAAGCATCATCTTTTCAACCACGAGTCTGGAGGAGCACTGGTTCGAAAAATACGTGGAAGGTTAATAGGAGACAGTCGAGTGTGAAATAAGAGCGAAATAAATTTAAATAAGAATTTCGTAAATAATTTAAATCACACTTCTTTGATGTTACTCTGTCTGAAATGAAAGAAGCAGATTGTTTTCTACATCATTTGTCCGATTTTGCTTGAATTTTGAAATACATATGATTATAATGCTTATGGATAAAAGATTCTGGTCCATTAATATTCGATTAATATATCCAAGCGCCGTGTGATAACCTCATTATCACACGGAATATTAGAAAATCAAGTTATGATAATGGCCGAGGTTTATTAATCATCTCAGTGATTACATATGTTGTTACATGATTACATATGATCAAAATCGATTTATTTATTTTTCATAATACAGGAAATCTATAAGGAAGCAGGCCGATAGTAAAATTACTTTCAAATCTTTGTTTAGATGCTTCGGAAACGTCAATGCGAAGAAGTCGGAATTGGTAAAAAGTTCTCTTAGAAGACCACCCCACTCTTTCGTGATCCTTCCAATTTCTTTGCCCTTTAGGTTAAATATCTTGAAGTCCGCCACTATGATGGAGGCACCAGGGCAGCGAGCATAGCAGGGACCTCTGATTTCGAAAACGACTTTTCCAAAGGAATTTTTGATCACGAACCGGGAGGACCAACAATGGTAGCTCTCTTCCACAGTCCCGACAAACTTCCCAGGTGGTGAGAAAACTCGAACCTTCTGCAAAGGACAGCACGGGAAGCAGCAGCCGGTGCAAGCCAGCCGTCTCTGCAAGCGGACTAATTCCCTTCCGTACATATCATAGATACTCATCCGGAAGGGTCTAGAACTTCTGCAAATCCACCTGCAAAGGAAGCAAGAATGTTCCACGGCATAGAGCAATAGTTCTCCATCGGTTGTATTTATTCTATATCTGTTTTTGGTTTCTATTCTGAATAATATTTCGCAAAATTCCAATTCCTGGTAAATCCTGAGCTCTTCTATCTCATTGAGAACATTCATGGAGGACTGCTGCTGATTTGTTTTATTTGGAATTAAAAAATTTATTTTAACACTTAAAATTTTATTCGTAAATTACATTTATGATTTTTCGGTTTACCACAAACCATGTGTATATGTTTCAAAACTTTTGTTATGCCTCGCTAAACAAACCAACTTATATAAGCCTTGTGGACTGTATATGGGTTTTATTACAATTTAATTTTACAGTTGATAATATGGGAGTATAGCCTATGCAAAAAAACCCTTGTATCCATACCATAACTTTATATCTTATAACTGTTGAATAATTGTAAATAATAAATATAAATACCTAAAAACCAATTAAAATAATATATATAAAAAAGAACAGTAAAACTGTAATTGAAAATTGAAAAAAAAAATAATAACTACTTGTTATCGAATTAACAAAATAAATCACTGACTTACGTGCTAAAAAATAAATAAATAACAGTCATCGTCTTCACATCAGAAAGTTGTGCTGAAATAAGATCGTGGGGTCTCGGCATTTCCGGTTCATATTGGATTTATCTATTTTCACGTTTACGCCTTTATTCATAAAATTCTTTAATATTTTATATTTATTATCGCTAACAATGAAAATTGTTTTTTTTTTTTATTTTTTCATATAAATAAAATTTAAGGATTTTTTTTAAATCGTCATTTAAGCCCTGTCAGACTATCTCAATGAGAATAAGGCCAACCTGTTATTAAATTATAATTAAATGGTATATTAAAGACCATTTAATTATACATTGACATGGCGAATTCAATTAAAAGCATAACAATCGTTTTCGGGAAAATCGAAAAAAATTGAGAAATCTATTTTATTAAGTGGTACTTCCTGGTCGATTTTAACGAAAAAGTTGCATCCTAGGCATGTCCCACCTTGAATATGTAATTTCAGTTCCGTCCAACTTTTTGTTTTTTGAACTCGGCTGTTCACATACACACACACACCCAGACAATTTTGCGCTATTAGGATTTTTTTTTAAAGGGATGTATCCATATTACAGAGTATCGGAAGTATCTAAACTTCCATAGTGTTTTAATCAAAGTTTGGCTAAGAACTAAGGATTGTTATGCCAGTTCTTCTGTAATTTTTACTTTTCTAGAAATATTAATTAAAACAACGTGGCTTTGTAAATATCAACTTACCTACCATCACTCTCTCCTGGGCCCTGTTTCATAATAAAGTACAAACTAATACTATTAGTCTTGTAGATTTATCTTAATTAAATTACACAAACCTGTACAATAGTAAATTATACTTTAGTATTTTTTAATTCCTGTAATATCACTAATATACATCTCTATTATAAAAAAATAAGTATTAGTATAATTACCACACTAATTTCTACACTTCTGTACTATGAACTAATACTACTAGCTTCTATTATGAAACAGAGCCCTGGTCTCAAAACCCGAAGGTCTTCAAACTTCGGCTCCAAATAACAGTGATCTATTATTTGTTGGTTACTTAGCAGAGGATGCGCTATTTTAACATTATTACAAGCGATAAACTAAAATCATTCAGATAGATGTACTAATGAAGGAGTATCAATATCTATTCGAACGTAAATATTAGAAAGAGTATTTTATTAAATTTATTAACAGATTCAGAAAGAAACTAGATAAAAATCTGCTGATTCAAATAGTTCTTTTGATAATTATTATTCCACGATCTAGCGATTAATATATGGTTGAGAGGAATAATTTAGGACTCAATAATTTGTGAGATTGTTCTAATCATCTTTTTTTTATACCAAAGACACAAAAAAAAAATCAATACTTGCAATAAATAATTATCAACTAACCATAAAAAATATATAAATATAAACGTATTTTTTATCACAATATTTGTATGTTTTTAGGGAAGGAAACGATCCAGATGATTACAGCCGTCTCACCTATCGGAAACTGTTGGAAGAAGTATGCAGGTTCTCCAACGTTCTCAAATCGTTGGGAATCGCCAAAGGAGACAGGGTTGCCATTTACATGCCCATGATTCTCGAAACAGTGATCGCTATGCTCGCCTGCTCCAGGATTGGGGCTGTTCATTCTATTGTTGTATGTATTAAAACCATATTCTATAGGTTGCAACATGTTCATCTTATTTATTTTAATGTGTACATTTGGAGTTTAAGTTGTGGAGTAGTTGATGATAAAACATTCTGTGTGGTCACTGATCCCAATAGGTACCCAAAATTAAACTATTGGTCAAAAATTGTACTTGGAATTTTTACGAAATGAAAAAAGTCATATTGAAATGTTGAGTGGAATATATTAGTTTTGAATTATCACAAGAATAGATTGTAAGTCTGATAAAAAACCAAGTAATAAGGTATAGCTATAGTAAAAAAGTAAATAATGAAAAAATATTAATGAAATAAAGTATTGATATTTTAAAAAAACTACAAGATAAATTTAAAAGAAGTTCACTAACAGTGCTCTATGACTGCTCCTCAAGCTAAGATCACCCTATTCAGACATTAAACAAATACTTTTTTATAGATCCTTAGGGTATGTTGTCCCACTCTTCACTTAGAGCTTGGAGAGTCCTCATGAGGCCCTGACGGTTTCTCAAACTTCTTTTATCATATGATCTTCTGGGCTGAGGTCTGGACTTCTCTTGGTGAAAGACTTAGTACCCTAATTTAAGTACTCAAACATTACTTGAGTTTTGTAAGTCGTCGCTTTACTCTGGAGTAGTTCTGGAGAGACTTGCCTTTGTACAAATTTCATCTAATTCTACCTCTGAACCTTTTGGGTTATTCATTCTAGGGGATATATTACACAATGATTATCTTTCACCTGGTCTGTTTAACTCTCTCCCTTCTATGAGGGGTATAAAAGTATTTAAATGATACCCTTCTTGTGAATCCTTGACTTGTTTCCGAACTAAACAGGAATCTTTTTTTGTATAATCAATATTTTTCTGGGCAAACTGAAGTCTTTGCACCTGGCGAGAAGTGGATCTATTGCTGATACATCCGCACCAGCTTCATTCAACCTTCTTGTAACTGTTGTTAGAGAAATACACACAACTCAGACTCCTTAAAATTGAATTTCTCACTTCATTGGCAGTATAGAACCAGTTTCTTAAAACCTGTGGCTGAATAAACTGCTCTTACTGTAGAGCATGGCCGACTTGAGATGGGTCTCCATGTGTGGTGCCTGTATCTCTGTGACATTTTACTGTGGAAACTGTTGACTTGTTAATTATAAGTTGTCTAACTAATTTTTTTTTTTTTATACGACGTAATCTTACAAAGCACCATTACCTTCGATATTTGTTCGCTAAATGATTTGTCTATTCAATTTGAAACAATAAAATAAATTTTTTTTAAAATATGTTACCTAAAGAAATGATTCGCTGAAAAAGAATAAATAGCTTCATACAAAAAATTATGAAAAGAACTGAGAGAAGTAATATAGTTTGAAATAAAAATAAAAATGTATTAACTCTTTTTTACATTGGTGACCAAATGATTATGCTTGACTTATCTGTAAATAAATATTACGTTGTGTGTATTGCACTGTGGTATAATTTTTTAGATAAAACTTCAAATTATGCATTACTTATTATGTCCAGGAGTTTACATTGCGGTCTGTGACCACTGTGTGTCAATGAGATAGTTTATTTTTATTTTTCAATTAAAACAGGATAACAAAGAAGTTTGAAGATTTCATTTCATTGCTTAATTTGGAGTTTTAATTTCTATATTTTACAAGAATTAGAACCTATGTCCTATTAGTATTAGCAAGCCATTATTATCTGTATGTTTTATAGTTTGCTGGTTTTTCATCTGACTCTCTTGGCGAAAGAATGCATGACTGCAGAGCTAGAGTTCTTTTGACTGCAGACTTTGTCTACCGAGGAGAAAAACTCCTCAGGTTGAAAGAACTTTGTGATGAAGGTAAATTGAATTTTGATTTCAAATATTAATGTTTTGTTAAAAAATAAAAAATAATTATTTTATTCAAAATTATCCAATGATTTGGCATGGTGTTATATCTTAATAGTTGGTAAATCTAATTTAAGCCAAGGCTTAGATAGGAATTAAAATCAACTATGCGAACCCATTTGTTATATTTTAGGGATATATAAAATATATGGAATATAATTAATGTTTCATAATTCTTACAGCACTCCAGAAATGTGAAAACTTTGGTCACAAAGTAGATAACTGCATTGTAGTAAAGCACCTACCTCGATTAAGTGCTTCATCCAATTGCACAAATGGTTCAGATGCGAAACAGCCACAACAATTGAACGTAAGGAAACTGAATTCACTCCATTGTTTACTATGATAAAATTTAATAATTTAACATCTGAAATAATTAAGATATTTTTAGGTCCCTTGGAATGATGAAAGGGATGTTTGGTGGCATGACATGATGGAGGATGCTTCAACTTCATGTTATCCAGTGTGGGTTGGCGCCGAAGATCCTCTTTTTATGCTGTATACAAGGTCAGTATTATTACTTGTCATGTATTTAAAATAAACACACTTTAGATATTAATGTAGACTTGATCACCCCCTCTTGATTAAATATTAAAAAAAACATTAATTAATTTTGTTCATTATCACTTAGCTAGATAAACCATTTTAGTACTTCTATATATACTCTAATTATTACCATCATATCTACTATATGCTTATTAATAGGCTTTTTAATACCTTAGTTACGATTATTTTACTTAAGCAATGAAACTGTAACCAGTCAATTTACAGTTCTATAAATTATGTTCTACTTCATGTTTTATTAAGATATATACTCATATATATCAGAGGAATGTTTTTTGTTCTGTTCTTTTTAAAAACATTCAAAGTATCAATATTACTCATAACTATTTATTTTTAACATTGCAGTGGTTCTACTGGCAAACCAAAAGGTGTTTTACATACAACTGGTGGTTATCTTTTGTACGCTGCCACAACATTTAAATATGTTTTTGATTACCATCCAAATGATGTTTATTGGTGTACGGCTGATATTGGTTGGATCACAGGTCATACGTATGTTGTATATGGCCCTCTTGCTAATGGTGCCACATCTGTAATTGTAAGTAATTTTTTTTTTTTTTTTTTATATATCTTTATTTTATATTCACACCTGTCACTTAAATTACGACTACAAGCAAATGCCATATGTAAGTAATGTAATTGCATGAGGGAGGACAGTAACCTTCAATGTCTGCCTTTAACATGAAATTTACAGGATCTGACCTAAGATAATCGCTTTGCCAGGGATATTTTTTTAATCTTCTTCAGGTAAAATCAAGCCTCTCTGGAGTTATCATGTAATTATTTGTATGAAGTATGAGTGTGATCTTGAACTGTGGATATGTGTGAGTCTGCAGGTAATGTTATATTGCTGAAATACCAGGGTGAGCTAGTTTTTTGGATATGTGTTTTTTCAATGCCAATTTTTTATGAAGAATATAATGCAGCAGTTTTAGCCTTCTTGCCATTAGTTTTCTTGAAGCATAGGTGTTCCTGTTTCATGGATTACAATAGGTAATCCTTCTTTCAAAAGGGAGTCCTTAACTGTGAAAGTTCATCGAATAGATACATTGTTTATGAAAAACTGGGAGGCAGTCTTCATGCCTAAAATTGAATGTGATATGTTGAGATTTGCCGTTATTGAGTTTTATTTTCCATTGTTTATAGTATTATGTAATGATGGATAGTCAGTGAAATCTACATTTTTAGCTAAAATAACTGTGTCATTTACTAAGGCAAACTGGTATGATGATCATGATATACAGTAAAGGTGGAAAAATTGAACCTTGAAGTATTCCAGCGCTGATAGTGTGTATTGAAGAGATATCGTACAAGGACCAAGTATGAATGAATTTAAGTTTCAAATGTAGTCCATTGTGCCAAGGACTTTTGAACGCTTAAGGTACATCTAAGAATATTCTCAGTAGCTTATTGTTTATTCTTGTTTGGAACTTAAATATAGTCCCTGACCCTCTATTGTCTATGAAATCCTAATTGATGTTCAGGTTTTAATATTAGGTACTCTATTTTTTGATATTACATCCAACCTTTAGTTTCTAATAAGAATGAAAATTACATCTCTGAAAACAATTCCTTTTGGTGTTCTGAGATCAATGACCTCCAAATTCATCACATTTTAAGGTATATGCCTGAATTTAAAAAAAAAATAAATTTCTTAGAAGTTGCCTATCAAAGTCCTTTTAACCTAGAGGTATATGGGGAAGGAGGAAGAAAAGAGAAAAGAAAAAACTCAAATATGAAACAGAATAAAATACAGAAACCTTATTAGAAGAAAGTAATACAAGAGATACATTTAATATTTCAAATAGATGAAACATTTATATTTCCTGACCTTTCCATTGGCACGCATCACAATATTTGAGGTTCTAGTGAAAGCAGGAGGTACACATGGCATTTGTAAAGAGTAGCTTTTTCAAAGATCAACTAGTAGGTAATATTAGGAATACATACTAATTAGAAAGTTTAAAACACATTTAATTTTAATTATTTCTGAATTCATATCATCATTTAAACTGTTTTCTCAGTACGAATAAAAGTATTTTACTTTGTTTTTCAGTTTGAAGGAACTCCATTTTACCCACAAAATGATAGGTTTTGGGCTGTTGTTGATAAGTATAAAGTCAACCAGTTTTACACTGCTCCAACCGCAATCAGAGCACTAATGAAATTCGGTGAAGAACCCGTTAAAAAGTAAGCCAAAATATTTTGCATCTATTATGTTTGTTACTGAACAGTTTTTAATATTCTTATACTATTACTGTTACTATTAACATTATTATACTCCCTGCCAAAAAAAAATGTCATGGTGTAAAATGTTTTCATTGGTTCCTACAAAAATTATGACAATAAACAAGTTATGACGTTTATAACTTATCAGTTTAATACTTATTTTCAAACAGAAATGTTTATTTTTATTTATTATAAAATTTTATAAAATTCTCCTTTAACTCACTTGAGGGCACCTAACATATGCGAGTAGTTTAGTTGAAACATGGCCAAGTCCACATATTAACAGTTTTTAGAAGATCAAGAAAAATGTATTTTACCACAAGGGCTAAAATAAAATAATTAATATTTTATATATAGTAGTTATTAATGAAATAGCTTTAGTATTGAATTTCTATTGATTAAACTACCTGACAGAAACAATGTGTAACTCATTTTGTAAAAAAACAAAACAAAAAAAACAAACATTGTATTTGTTACTGAAAACACTCATTTGATGATTTAGTTTCACCTTGAGTTACATGATTGTAAAAATTACTTGTTTTGTATGAATTAATGTTAAAATGTAATATGTGTAATGCAATATTGAATAAATTGATATTGTTGGATTTTTATGTATGTATTCATATAAAACATTAACAGTTAATTATTTTACTACCACAGGAAAATATGAATACTTCCTTTTGTTAGAAATCTAATGAACATATAATATTATAATAAAATTAACATAATATAGATATTTCACATTCCGAGGATGATTTTTCCATTTATTAAATTAATCTAAGTGTGTTGTGGATTATTACCTTGATTTTATATTATTCATTAATAATATTTTTAATGTGAGATTAGATTTATTATATTTAAATTTTTGATCAATTAAATTACACAAATCCTTGAAAATACCATACCCACTAAAATATGACGAGACAATGCAAGTAGTGGAAATTCCCATTGTTTGTGGCAATCAGGATCTTTATATCATCATAAAGTTTATTAGTTCTTTTTGTCATTAGTGAACTTCTAAAAATTAATTAATCCTTTAAAAATAATTTGGGAATTTAATACCTGAAATTGTTTTTGCTCTTAGTTAAATCTTTTTAAAAATATAAAAGAATTATTTATATGTTACCTAAATTCAAGGTTTTTTTCTGGTAGTAAATTATATGGTTTTAATGACATTTAAGCATTTTTTTTTCTTAATCCTGTATATAAGCACTATAGTATAGAAAATCTTCTCAAACATTTTATTTTATATCTCAGGTTCTAAGTTATGTAATCAGGTCCATTTTATGCTATTTGGTGTAGTTTATGGATCCCTAAATCACTTCTAAGTTTCGTGTATTATTTTAAAAAAAAAAAAAAAAAGAAAGCAAAGGCATCATGTACGCCAACTAATTTGTGAATTTTATTTTTTGGAAAATTCCAGCTACGGGTTTTCTTTAGGTGCTAAACACGGATATCAACTTTTTTCCCTCCCAAAATATTCTCCTCTCCCCCTCCCCCGCACTTTGTTAGCTCAGTTGCTCCGAATTATTTCAATATTGTACTAATATTGAAGTACAGTGAGGTTATTACATAAAACCTATTCATATTTGGCAATTCATGTAACCAAATCATAAAAGTAACAATGTCTATATCAATCTATAAAGACAATTTCTATATATATTTAGCCAATTGAATTACAAAAAATATTGTATATCCACAAGCATACTAAATTAAAGAGAATTAGTAACATGTGCTTTCATTTTTATTTCTTTTACATTTAATAAGTTTAAGCCACAGTAATGAGTGACTGGGTACAGCTAGTTTAACATAAGATCATATATTATCAAATTTCATTATTATAGGCATGATCTTACAACCCTGAGAGTGTTAGGCTCAGTAGGAGAACCAATCAATCCAGAGGCATGGATGTGGTATTATCGCCTTGTAGGTGGCCAGAGGTGCTCAATAGTTGATACATTCTGGCAAACAGAAACGGGAGGACATGTTCTCACGCCTTTACCAGGATGTACTCCTATGAAACCTGGTTCAGCAGTAAGTTTATCTTTTCTTCATGCATAACATACCAACATTTAAGTATTTCATACTCTCATTCACAACGAACATTGTCATGATTGGAAAACACTTCAATCTAATGTTTAAAGTTTGGGAGAGTCTAATATTGTTGAAAAGATGTTTGGGATGAGATACCAAGGCTAATTATTAATGATAGAAAAATATCTTAGAGGAATTCATTTAAAATCAAACCTTATAAAACTATTCAATAAATGCCACTTAAATGTTTAATGCAAGAGTAGGAACACCATCTAAACTGAAATTTTTATGCAAGCAAAAGTTAAGTTATTTTTCCGATTTAGAGTTTTAATGCAATATACTACCACCTCTGTAACACAGTTATATGGAAGAGGGAGGTAAAGAAGAATGTTAAAGTACATATTTTCAAGGCTATATACCTACCTACCCTCCTTTAAAGAAGTGAAAGCTGGGTACCACTTGATAAGCACCTAAGCAGAGTCACTGCAATGGAAATGATACCTACGGAGAGTGGTAGGCCAAACTAGGAAAGTTGGGTACGAAATGAGAGGACAAGACAGAATGTTGGAACTGCCTCCATAAAGGATACCATTGAAAAGAGACAACTCATATGGTTTGGACACCTCTGTGAGATGAGTGAAGACAGGGATCCAAGAAAATATTTTGAGGTCAGACCAACAGGAAAATGCCGAAGAGAGAGACCCAGAATACAATGGAAGGACTACATCTCCAGAGTGGGAGAGAAAAGAGGGAAGAACTGGGATGCCATGAGGGTGCTGGCTTGGGATCAAGAGGCTTGGTTTTCTTGGACAGAGGCACCTCTATGCTGAAAGGCACTAAGGAGGAAGAGGAAGAAGAAGAAGGAGAAGAATAATAATTTAAAAACTCCCCAGAGCAGCAGGGATTCCTAGGATACCTTGGATGGCCCAGCCTATACTAGGGGTTCCGCAAACATATGCCACATCCTCAAAATTATACAAAAAAAAAAAAATAGAGAAAAAAAGTTTTAAAACTGCTGTACTAGAGGATTTTCTAGTATTTTCTGAAGCTATTTAATGTAGATGTGTACCTTTTTTTAAAGCACCCCATAAATTATTTTATGTTTTAAGCATGACCATATTTTTTCCCAATCAGATTATATTGTAAAGTTTTAATGTGGTTTGTAATAATTTAAAATATTTATCTTGTTTTGTCATTAACATCATTTTTATGTTGAATTCATAGACCTTCCCATTTTTTGGTGTAAAACCTGAGCTTTTGGATGAAGAAGGAAAAAGGATAGAAGGGCCAGGTGAAGGATATTTAGTCTTCAGCATGCCATGGCCAGGAATGATGAGAACTCTTTTTGATAATCACAAAAGATTTGAAGATACCTACTTTACAAAATTTCCTGGTTTCTATGCGACTGGTGATGGTAAGTAAATGATATTTTAACTTCATGTTAAAATGGTAATGGTAAAATGGTATTCAATTGAATTGAAGAAGTGCATTCTTTCATATTTTAGTTCTAGACATTGGAATGGAAGCTAAAGGGTTGACTGGCTATTTGTGTTTTCTCTAATTTTATCAATGATTATTGCAGTTTATTACAGTTGTTATAACTATTGTTAATAACTCATGAGTATAGTAAACTGTATATCACTGGATAAGTTTTTTAATCTGTTTCTACATTAATTCATTTTAATTGTAACATTTTTACAGTAAATATATTAAATATTAATGAAGTTAACATTTCTCCTTAACTCATGTCCATGGCAGTACTCTTATGATAAGTACGAGAAAGGTATGTTATAAACCTTTCTGTTAGGCTTTAAATTGTAGGATTGACATGAATTGTTTTAAATCTTATCATAACCATATGTTAAAAAACGTATTGGTTATCTTATTTTTTTTCACCACCTGAACTCCCCCACTGAACGAATTCACAATTACCTCTTATCTAAATCATGGCCTTGGTGAAAAGAAACTAACTCTCATTTTACTGTCTTTAAGATCCCATTTTGAATGTATTGGTACTGATTGTTTAAAATTTTACTAATTTTTTAAAAATGTATAATTTAATAATTTGTACACAGGTGCTAGAAGAGACAAGGACGGTTTCCTTTGGGTCACAGGTCGGGTAGATGACATGCTGAATGTCTCAGGACATTTGATGTCAACTGCAGAAGTTGAATCTGTATTAACTGAACACCAAGATGTGGCAGAGGCAGCTGTAGTCTCGAGACCTCACCCAGTCAAAGGCCAGTGCCTCTATTGTTTTATAACTCCTAACGCTGGGGCCACTTTTGATGACAAACTGGTGCAGCAATTGAAAACCAAAGGTAAATATTTCTTATTTTTTTCTTTAAATTAAGAATTGTGATTGAAGCATATTTTTTTTATTATGTACTCATTTAAAAATGAAGTAAATCTCTTAAAATAAAATCTACTTTTTATTAAATAGTTTTAATTTTTAAAAGGATATATATTTTAGCAATTTAAGAGGTCTGTTTAAAAAAAAAACTGTCTTCATTGTTTTTTTTTATAATTTGAAAAAAAAATTAAATAATTTTACTTTATCATAGTTTTATTTTATTTTTTAATACATTGTTGGTTTACCTCAAAAATAATTTGCTGGTTGAAGACAACTTGGAATGCTTTTTTTTTTTGGCAATACACACAAATTTTGTTGAAGAGTTCCCCGGACTGAAATTCTTTGAAGTTGTCGAGGTGGTTATGTTATATCTGATTCCAATAGATAATGTTAGTTACACAAGCACCGAGTGAAGAACTAACTTTTTTGTGATTCAGGATATTCTTTTAGGTAAACTCTATTTATTAAATCAAGATATTTACAATCATAATGGTAATTACATGTTACTGAAAAATCATTTACATTTTACTGTATAAATGAACACAATAAATGGTTAGAGAATACATAGGTGGTGCTTTCAGTTGAAACAAACTGATTCCATTAATGTTCAATAGAGTTGGTTCAATTAATTTGGTGAGCAAGCAGGCCTATTCAACTTTGAATTTCTTGAACTTGTAAGAATTCAATTATGAGTCCATATTTTTGACTTACAGGTACGCTATTGAGACTTCTACATGTATCTGAGGAAATCTCACCCCATAGTATACTTTAAACCTTTTAACAATTACAAGCCTTGTCTTAAAAATTGGGACCTGCTAAAGATCTTCTGGATACTCTTACTCAATTTCTATTGTGGTTCAATAAAAATTTAGACATAATAGTTATCACCAATTCATGAGATTTTAACTAATTTACAAAGTTATTTCATCTAGCTCAAACAGCAAAATACAGGTTTTAATGTCCTATTTTAGACTTTTGATCTCATCTGCTATTTGAATATTCAGAGTAACAGCACTAGTAATGTTTTCTTACTGGACTTACAAACTTGGTTGCACATGTTTGTACATTTGGTGCAACATTTTGCTGGATATCACTTCTTGCAGTAACTGTAAAAGTACCAACAGCTGTTGTGAACTATAGTGCTATGAGGTACCCTATAAGCACTTGTTAAACCCTGAATTAATTTTTAAGGTTTAATGAAAAGCAACATTTATGAGAAAACGGAGTTAAGTGAAACCCATTTCCACTTTTATTCTGAAGGTTTAAAAAAGAAGAGATATTGCATAAGTTCCTAAACAGTATATGTCATTAGAATTAACTAATAATGTATCAGTATAATGAATCAAGAGGTGTCACATTGGAAGAATATGGAATTCCCAAATTTTTGTAATTAGTTATTTGAATGGTCCACTACATTTTCAAATGAGTATATTTGAAAAATATTGTCATACATTTCATATATTTTTTCTTATTATACTTTTTAAAAAAATTGATAAGTTAACAAGTTTCTTTTTAAGGCTAATAAAAGTTTTCAATTTTAATCCACACTAAAAAATTTTTAGTGAGAGGGAAGATCGGTCCGTTTGCAATGCCTGATGTCATCCACCATGCACCAGCACTTCCTAAAACTCGCTCCGGAAAGATAATGAGACGGATTTTAAGAAAAATTGCTGTCAATGATAGAGAAGTTGGGGACACATCCACTCTTGCTGACGAGAGTGTTGTGCAGCAACTTTTCAAGACTAGACCTGAGAATCTAAATCTTTAATCTGCTGTCCAGGGTACGTTCAGCAATTGTGCTGAAGAGCACATTTAGGTCTTATGTTAGGGCATAAATTGCAGATTTATTTGCCTTTATTAGGTTGAAATGTAACACACATTTTTTAATTTATTCATATGTTACCTAAGTTCAAAATGTGTAATTTTCACTTTAGTTAATTAATAGGTAGCCTTCTGAAAAAGTTTTGGCCAAAATTACTGTTTAAAGTTCGTGTGATCATAAGCTGTAAGAAAATAAAATTAATGTATCTTAAGATATGTGTACTGGGAGGCATGTTATTAGCAAATGTAATTTGGGACATCATTTCATGATTTAATAATTTTATTTTCTGTGAATAATGTTGTAGCTACATCTTATTAGCTATAATACTTCACCGCATGGCTCAGGTTTTTTTCTGAGTTGTAATAGCCACTTTTATAATTAAGTTCTGATATTCTTGATACAAGTTCATTTATAGTTTAGTTATTTGGCTGTGTTCATGTATTTTACATCTGTTGTTTAAAATGATACTTAACTGCCAGTTACTGTACCTAAAAAACAAAATCAGAGAAACTGTACAGTATGATATAGACTATGTATATTTATTGCATTTAAACAATGAATGATAGGATTAAACTTCTAGCTTTGGTTTAGAATTATCTTTCTTTGAAAAAAAAAAAAGTTAAAGTAAAGAGACCAGCTACTCCTTATTCTTTATTCTAGATGAATAAGTTAAAGTTGTCAATAAATTACTTTTAAAGTACTGCTTTTACGCATCAGATTATAACTGCACAAAGTATAAAAATTCATTATGTCAGTGTTTTTAGAATATATGAAGCCATATATAAAAAATCCTTTTCGATAAAGGGAAGGAAAATATTGTTCCTCTAATTTCCAATTCCCTCCTTATATTGTTGTATTAAATTATTTTAATATAAAAGCTTTATCATATCATCTATTGTTAAATTATAGCCATTCCATAAAAATAAAAAAAGCTAATTATTATATTTCTATTGATATATACAAGCTATTTGTGTATACATAACTTATATTTCTTTTAAAATTTGTTTAAGAATGTATATGGAGTAAGTTAAGATTATTATTTAACTGTTTGAGCTGTTATTTGTTTTATTTTTTCAATTTTGATAATATTTGGATTATTACTTTTGTGATATGTTTGTTATTGAAAGAAAAGAAAAATTATTGTAAATAGTGATATTTTTCTGTGAAAAATAGTATTTCAAAATTTATTTATGTTAGCTACTTGAAACTGTTATTTTTAAGCTCATATAATAAAACAATACAACTTTGGAGTGTTAAATATTTATTGTAATTACCAGCAAGATTATTGGAAGGTTATATTATGGTAGCCTTTCAATTGAAACTTTAAATGTACAAAGCTAGGCAATATAGCTTAAAATACTTTATCAAATGAGCATTTGTGATCTGATGGAACTAATACATATCATGTTAGGAATTGTTTAATAAAGAATATTGTTGTGTCTGTCTAGATTAAATTTTTTCAAAATTCTTCCAGTTCCAATTTTAAATTTTTGCCTATATAAATGTATATACACTTTTTATAGTATTATGTCAATGGATCCATCCTTACTCTGATTTTTTTATGCTTCCCCTTACAAGCCCAATTAAATAATCTTTTCTAAAAATATCAAAATTATATAATGTTTCCATTCTTAGATATCTAAGATTCAATACACCTATTTTAGGTAAATCGCAATGTTTGAAGACCCATAAGAAAAAAAGGATTTAACATTTAACAAAACTTTTCATGGAAGCAGTATACTATAAACACTATTTCCAGAAAAAATAAAACTGAGTTTTATCTTCAACTTATTTTATTTTAAAGAAGAAGTGTCTTTTTATTTTGAAAACTTTAAATTATAATTAATAAGAGATCTCTATAAACCGGAAAGGAATTATTGTTTAACATGGTTTTCGTTTGAACCAAATATCCTGTCAAATCAAGCTAGAGGATTTGTCTAACCTCTATAAAATGACAATTTGGCTGAGACCCCAGTACAAATCGCCTCCTCCCTTTTCCAAAACAGGCATTTAAAAAAATTATGAATACCTGTTTTCAACTCACTAAATATCGTGTGAAGATGTGTTAAAAAAATCAATTTTTTTTTTAAACCTTTTATAATTAGATAGGTAAATTTGATATAACATAAAATAGAGCTAAAATCACTTCTCCCCAATTTACCAATTTGTCAGGGTGAAGTTCTTCTAAAACCAGTTGTCTGAAGAACTCAAAAGTCTTAAACTTTAATGATTGTTTCCCATATCAATAGCATTAAAAAATAAACAGAAGCTTGTCATGTAGATAGATCGGTATAACTTCATCCTCATTTCTGTTGTTAATTATCCAGTAGTGTCAGAGGAAGAGAGAAGGAGATAAAGCGTTCGGCCTAAGAGCCTACTTACCAAGTAGGCCCTACAACAGTATGTTTTATGTATTTTTTATTTTAATGATTACTTTTTTGGAAAATATATACTTTTTTGTCTGTTGCCATAAAAATAAAGCCTCCTATGGCTGGGGCCTGGTATAAACCATTTGGGAAAGGTCTGGGTACACCACTATATTGATCTTAGGCAATTAAAACCTCTAACTTCTAGTTTGTTGTTTTGGAGATATGGCTAATTCAATTTGTGGGACAAGCATGTACAAAATATATGGGTATCAATAAAAGAAAAAAAAACACTTTGCACATGAAATAGCGAAAGTTGAGGATAATATTTGATAAAATTGAAATTGGACCATTTGCACACAAAGTCCTAACTTTCCTCTTGCTTTGATCAAAGCAGACTAGCCATTTTTGAAACATTATGTAAAGGAAAATGTTTACACATGCATAGGTGATAGTGTATGAAATTTGTTTACAAACTGCAGACCAAATTTGTTCCTTGATGTTTGAAACTTTAAAGGCAAATGGGTATTGTCAATTTTGAAAAAAAAGTTGGTTCTTTATTTATTTATGCAGGATAAACCCAGTTTCATATACAAATTATTTACATTAATATAAATACAAATACATACATGAATACAATATAAATTACAAACTTAAATTAAAATTTAAAGTGTGGCAAATTTAGCTCAATAAAAAAAAAACCTAAATGAAAACTGTATTATATTTCTATTCAGAAATATTTATTTCATACCCTATATCCATTTCTTTATTCTGAATGAAATAATTTCCTAACATTGAATCTATGGTCAACAATAATCACTTCATTAAGATATATTTTCGCTAGTTAAATCATTTCAACTGGACAATCCAGTTGTATTTTTTTTTTTCTAATTTAGAGACATAGAAACAAAAATACAAGTCCTTATCCCACAATAAAGCTACTAATTTTGATTTCCTGCACATCATATTTGTATGAGTTCCCTCAAAGGGACTAATGGGTTCTAGGACTGAGACTCATATAAGAAAATGATAATCTTTAAATAAAGTTTTAGAAATAATATGTGACAAAAAATTGAACAAAACATAACCATCTATTTCTGAGAAAACGAATGAAACCACTTTCACAAAATTCCTAAACTAAAATAATATAAAAAAAAAACTCTTCAAAACTAAAAATAAATCTTAAAACAAATAAAAACTAGTTTATGAATAATACTTGATAAAAATAATAAGAAAACTATACAATGGAAATGCAATTTGAAGGATTGTTGAACGACGACTAAAGACGGCGTGTTCGCGTTGGTGAAGAACTTGTTGCATGGAGGAACAGCAGTGGTCTTGATGTCATAGTACGATAGCCCGAGAGGAGGAAAAAGGCAGTTATTTGACCCCAATTTTTTTATTACTTTAATGAAAATTATTCATAATTACTTGTCAAAATTGATGAGTCTGCCAATTATAGATAGGGGAAATAAAAAATGGCTGCTGTTTCAAACCGTTAAACTAAATTAATTTTTCATTCGGAGCTATATATCTTTAAAACTACTAACAACATTAGAAAACCTAAGAAAACATCATTTAAAGTAGAGTAAATTTTCTAAAATATGATCCCCAAAAGAGAGCTATTTGTGTTCAATAGTTCTCGAGATATAGATTTTTATAAAAATGTACTGAAAGATCAGTAGTTAGTGAATTTATTTTGGGAAATCTATACCTCTAAAACCATTTCATGTATAGATGTCTATTAGCACTCAAATTAAAACTAGTTTAATGGACTCTAAAGTAGTTTAAGAAGTTTGTCTTCGTAGGAGTAGTATTTTTCATGATATTTGTTCAAAAAAATTGATTTATAGTTGTTTGGACAAATTTTCATGTGCCAAATTTATATTAATATGCAAATATCATGAAAACTACTACCCCTTCGAAGATACGTGTCACAAACTACTTTACAGTAGTTAAATTTTCTTTATTTAGACATTATTTGGCAGACATATGTAAGACTTATGGCTCTAGAGGTATATATTTTTAAAAATCAAACATTTTATCCGAAAAACTAGAAACTAACATTTTGTGAATATATTTTGTCAAAAACTACTACTCCAACAAAGATAAAAGTTATAACCTATTTTACAGTAAATTTGAGTGCTGGCAGATATCTGTCAACATACCTCCAATGGTTTCTGAAATAAAGTTTTTCATAAATCAAACTTATTATTCGAAGAACTATAAATAAATTTATTTTAGCAAATACCATGAAAACTACTATTCCTAAGAAGATAAAGGTCATAAACTACATTGAGTGCTAATAGACATTTAGAAATAGTTCCTGAAATATAGATTTCTCAAAATAAATTCACTAACTACTAATCTTTCAATACATTTTTATGAAATGTTGTTTTTTAAAAGGCTTTATCTCGAGAATCATTAAAAATGGTTTAGCTCTATTCACGGCTAATATTTAAGCACATTTGCTCTGCTTTAAATGACGTTTTCTTAGGTTTTCTAATATCGTAGCTAGTTTTAAAGAAATATAGCTCCGAATGAAAAATTAATTTATTTTGACGTTTTGAAACAGCCGCCATTTTTTATTCCCTCTAACTATACTTGGCAGACTCGTCAATTTTGACTGGTAATTATACATATTTTTTATTAATGTAATCTGAAATTGGGGTAAAATTACTGCCTTTTTTTCTTCCCGGCTCTTGTACTATCACTGCCTCATAAAATGCGGTGGTCTATAAGTACCTGCAATGGGCACCGACTGGTACGCATAGGCAAACATCAGCAGCAGACGGTGTTTTTGAAGCAGTGTTGTTATTAGCGGTATTCAATGCTCAGGTAATACCAAGCACCAAATATACAAATGGGGACTCCGTATTTACAAAGAAATGTTTATATTTATATTATATTTTTGGGTCAGTCCGAAGTTAGCAATGGGTCCATTTTTAAGGTTCTGTCTAATAACTCTTACACTCCCTTCACGCCCTGAGAGGATGTCTTTCCACCACTATTCCTCCACGGAGGCACCACGTAAACAAATGGGGACTTCCAAATTTACAAAAAAATGTTTATATTAACAATTTGTTTAAACGAGTGCAAAATAAATTATTTCAACTTTTTTTTTAATTAAGAAAATAAAATGATACATAATTAAAAAGAAAAAAAAACGCTTTGAGCGTTAGCAATATTCATAATTTATTCAAAAACTGAAAAAGATAACACCCCAATCGACTTTACCGCAGAAGTGAGCCCATTCTTAGTTTACCTCACCTCTATTTGATTTAAATATGGTAAATATAAAGAAGAGATAAATATTGTGATATTGTAGCTAATATTATATGAGATAAGTATTGTGATCGTGAAAAATTTTGAGTCCGAATCTCAACGGATACATTTTTTAAAGCTGGAGTCCGAAAAATTGTTAATGATTTTGGGTGTTTTACTATAGTTTGACTTCGATGTTCGGTGTTAAGAAACAATCAACCGAGATTAAACAAGACATACATTAGTGCTGTTTTTGTTCACAAAGATTATCATGTGAAAAAAAAAAAACGCAATCAAAAATTTACTTGATACAAAAGAGTGAACCAAGTTTTTATTACAAGTTATTTGTACTACAAACAATAATGTACATATAGAATGGAAAACGTCCTACTTTTTGTAATCGCACGTTAATAATTAAATCTTTCTTAACCATGACTTAATTTATTCTACTTTTGAGGACAAATTGAGCTTGCATGTACTGATTATTATTATTGAGATGGTTGCTGAACCTGAAATAATTATATGTTGGTATTAGCCATGTTTACAGATGGAATCTTTCAGTTTGGTTTTGGTTTAAATAAGATTCTTATATAGAATATTATGCTTGGTTAGTAACAATTGTTCTATTTTAAACTTCTTGGACGTAATTCTACCCATGTGTTCTTGAATGTAACTACGATATTTCTTATACATGTGTATTTGAGTAATGTAGTAAAAATGCTAAATATTTTAAAGCAGATCTTAACTTTAGGGCATAATGAAAAGTTTCAGAAGCCACAGTATTAAATAAAGACTATAAATATATCATATGTCTGTGAGAAAGTTTACTTAATTATATTAGTTCCATTTAAAATATATATAAAAAAAAAAAAAAATTATTATAAAAAAGCTCATTTTTGCCTACTATTAATATTTTCACAATAATTTTAAATTTATTTTGCTAAGACATATAACTATACAAAAAATTTAGGCTTCTTATGTGGATTAAGGGTTAATTGAATTATTCTATATAACATATGTTTCAGTGCCTTTTTGTTTACCCTGCTTTGTAGAAACATTTTTTTTTCAATAGAGGTATTTACTCCGATTGAAGATGATGGGCTAGTCTGACAGTTTAAATATTTCAGACATGGAGCTGCTTATATGAAATGGTAGGCACTACATGGATTTTAAAATAAATATATTTTATTTTTAAGTGATATGGACTAGGTTGCTTATCTAGTTATAATGATAATCTAAACATTTTTATATCTCACAGGATCAATCAAAGAGGAAATTATTTTACAAGATTTAATTATTTAACTAGATAATTTACTAACATGGAATGCCAGATTGATTTTAACTGTTATAACGCTGGTCCAGAAGAATAATTCTATGTCTATAAACTTAGCAAGATTTACTTTAGTGTCTTTTCTAAAATGCATTTACTAGATGTTCGTAAGTTGACATACTTGTACTTGAAAATTCCCCAAGGGAGGAATTTTGTTAGTAAAATTATGTGGATTTACGAACATCTTGTAAATCCATTTTTGAGCCCGCCAAGATAATAAAGAAAATTTTACAGTTGTGTCATTATTCTTCTGGAGCAGTGGTATTTTCTGGTGGTGTATTGAAGATTGTTTTAAACTGTAAAAAAACAAAAATTAAAATGTGATCCTATCACATAGAATCTCAGTTTTTGGGTAGGGATAGTTAAAATAAAAATAAGTACTATAATATTGTAGTAATTATTATTAATTGGAAAGAACTTATATTTTAAAGTATAATATTATCTGTCTCTTCCAGACTGATACTCATTTTGAAACCATAAAAAATCTTATAAGCTAACAAAATTGGAATTTCTTCAATAAACTCCAATCGGCATCTAATTACATCTTTTTAAGACCTTGGCCATTGGCAATGACAAGACATTTTATCCTTTAAGGAACTTTTTTCTGGTCAGATTTCCTGCTTTAATGATGAAAAACTTATTAAAAAATGTTTATTAGAAAATGCTTTCATAATTACAGAAGAATTTTTGGAGAACTAATAACAATTGATTATATTTCATTCGTGTTTTATTTATGTTATCATGAATAATATGTATTTCATGAAATGAAACCATTTGGCTGTTTGCTTTAATAGTAGCGGCACTTTGACAAAATGAAGTTTTGGTTTTATTGTGGAACTGTGTTCCATCTAAAATAGTGGTTCCCAGTCAATGATCTGCAAACCACAGGTGGGCCAGGAGAAGGTTCAGGATTTTCGTTGTGATTTATTGTTAGAACTGTTTTACTAATTATCTTTACAGATGTTTGAGTGTCTGCTGAAAGATTTTAATAGGCAAATGCTCAATAAAAGTAACTCAAAATGTCTTTTTAAAGCAACCTAATGGGCTATTCAATGTTTGGTTTAGTGGTCCCCAGACTTCCATGGGTTGGGAACTACTTTTGTACAGATTGTTCCAAAGCTAGTCCGGAAATCACAAAGTAACCTCAATCTATGGTACAATATATAGAATAATAATATATAGTACAAAATAAATAAAAAGAAAATTTTATTAGAGGTACCATTATTAAAGAAAAGCAGCAATATATGCATTTATGCATGGTCATAAAAAAACACTTTGGATTGAGACGTGCTTATAAATAAAGTATTTAGATCAGCATTTATTATAAAATTTTTAGTCAACATAGGCAGATTAATAATTTTTGGTATGATGAACAGTAAACCCAGGTCCTTTGGGTTTTTGAAGGTATATGAAGACTGTCCAACTGTTTTAAGACTGCTGGTTTGTGTATAATAGACCTATTTAGACCTGTTACTTTGTTGGCTATCAAAAAAATTGTATAATCTATTTTTTTTAATCATATTAATTTTTGTATTTTATTTACTGTTTCAATAAAGAAAAAAAAATTATTTGTTGAAATAGCTATTTTGCTATCCTTGATTATTTTATTTTTTATATATTCAGATTAGTTTGAATAAATGAAATTGCTGTTCAATAGCCTGTTTAGTCTATCTTTTATGATGAGTTTTTTTATGTTGTTTGTTTTAATTATAATAATGGGAGTGGGATAGCTGAGTAAGTAAGTCACTGTGATTCTTATCTACCAGGCCCGAGTTTGAGTTCTGTTATAGCAGGTAATTATTTATTCTGTTACAAAAACTGTGCATTGAACTTAAAGCCCTGGACATACCCAGCCTCTAAGAATGTGGTGATTGAGTATAATTCTGCCAAATCACCTCCCTGCACAACCATTGGTCTAGAAACAATACTTCCTTACAAAGTACTCAACACCTAACCCTTCTCAGGTTGTTGCGGTACAGGTTTTTTTTTTTTTTCTAATTATAATGATACAAGTTTAAACTTCAAAAAAGATAGAAGTTTTAACTTTAAAAAAAAAGTACAAGTTTATGTTAATAACAATTAAATTATTTTTTACAGAAGAAACGTGGTGTTGAAATCTGAGTATATTGGTTCCAGTATTTGATGAAGGTATTTTTTTATGTGCTTAAGGAATCAATTCTTCATGTTACATAACTATGTAACTTTAAATATCCATACTTCATTTTCACTGATGACATTTCACTAGTGATTTTCGACATTTTTTTTCAGAAAAGAAGTTGCTTAACAAGAACCGATTTAGGAAGTTCAACTGTTCTAAAGAGAACCGAGAGTGATTTGTGTTGGAAAAGGAACAATAAACCATCTGAAATTCATCCTTTCAAAGGTGATCAGGAACCACATGATAATTGTTTAAATGTCTATCAGCAATTAACAAGATCTTATTCATGGCTTAAACAAAATGTTTTCCACAGTCCTGATGCTGAAAGTGTAGTGATTTCTAACAAAAAAATAAAGCATGTTCTAAAGGAATTTAACAACAAAAATTTTGTAAGTACAACCCATCTATTTTTATTCTGATCTTAACGAAGTGTATTTCATTGTGTTGTACAAATTGTAAATACTTAAATACTATAATTACAGAGAATTGTTCATAAAAAATCTCTAAAAATTATTCTTCAATGGTTTATTACTAATTAAATTAATTACAACAAAAAAGTATTTTAGAATCACTGTACCAAGTAAAAAAATTAGAATGTTTCCACTTATATGACTTTCCTTACTGATTTGGTTGATAAGTCTAATACAAAAATACTTTGCTGATTTGATGTAAGATTT
>NW_027114767.1:108062-111129 GCF_000696795.3 Halyomorpha halys | reverse complement strand
TTTTTTTTTTTTTTTTTTTTAGCTTAATGTACAATTTAATTATCTTTCTAATAACCATTTGGAATTTCCACACAGAAGTAGCTTTCTAACTAATCAAAAACTATTAGAAAGTGAAAGAGTTTCCATGGGACCCTGTGGAAAAGTTGTTAAAAATGGGTACTGAGTTCAATCAGGAATGATGATTCAGAGGAAAAAAGTTGAAGGATGTCATTTCCTCCTATAATTTTAAAATCTAAAAAGTTGGAAAATTTGAGAAACTACTTCAAATGGAGAAAATTGTGGTAAAACATTATTCAGATAGATCATTATACTCAACATCGTTTATAAATGCCAAATTGGAAGGTCAGTTTTCCAAAAAAGGACTTATTTAAGGGAATATGCCACAAACTTCTTACTAGTTGGGAAATCCAGTCAAAATTTTAAATTCCCTTCAAAGTTAGTTTTATATCCAACATTAAAGTTATTAAAACTTTTAATTTTTAATTTTATAAATTAATATTTCATTGTGCCAGAAATATTAATGAAAACTTATTTTTTCTACAGATTGTACAAAACTTAACAATGGCTGATCATTCTGCAGTAAGTTATTTCATTTTTTTTTTTTTTATAATGGTTTCTAATTTCTTGGAAATCGAGTTTTTTGTTTATTTATTAGTTCCTTTAGTAAGTTATATTTTGCTTTTTTTACTGAAAGTATTCCACTCAGTTGAAGCTCAGGAGTTGTTGGAAGTCTGCAGAATGAATTTGTTCAGAAATACTCTATTCTGCTAACAGTATCTCAGTATTCTAGAAGTACCATTCTTTATTCACAAACATCTCATTAATACATGCCAATTAAGTTAAAAAACAATCAAGAGACTAAGGTGATTGAGGATGTATAGGTACCAATTTAGATTTATCATGTCAGAAGCAGCACTGATTCTTTTTTGTGGTAGTCAAACAGAATGAATCTCAACCCACCTTCTAACTTAAATTAGGTTGGTTAACTTGACCTTTAATGGTAACATTAAATTCAGAAGAAATTAAGCATTCATTCATTGATAGACTTGAGTCATTTTGCACAGAATTATATAAATTTTTATGGTGTTTTTCCTTATTGGTCAACGGCTAGCCATTTATGCTAATAAAGAGCCAAATGGCAAGATGTTTATGTTTGTTTGCATAATTATATCTTAATAGTAACATTTTGTTTCATAAAAATTATTATAACTATTAATGCAAGCCATATAATTTTCCATTTATAAGTTGCTTATAAGGAACTTTTCTTTCCAAGCTGACCTTCTGTGATTACTTTTTATTGATATTTAATACATCAAAGAAGGTGAAGGCGGGCATATGAATTAAATTTACACTTGGCTGTTAATACTGCACCACAATTTATTAGCAAATTCACAATGTTTCAGCCTGTCAAGCCATCTTCAGGTATAAAATCTATGGCATGAATGTTGTGTGGTATTATTTATAATTTGATTAAAGTATGTCATTCTCACACTACCACATAAAACACAGATTTTGTATCCAAAGATGGCTTGACTGGCCAAAACATTACATACTTTGTAATAAATTATGGTGAAATATCATCAACCCAACGTTAATTTAAAACAAATTTATCTTTAATAAATTTAACCTTGTAATGAACATTAAGGAAAGTTTAGCTCAACTCTCTTGATTTGATGAATTGTGGGTCTTATTGAACTTTAATGTCCTGATATCACTTTTATTGAGACGAGGCTCCCTAAATTAGTGAATTTATTTTCTGAACAAATTTGAGAATCAACAGAAATTACACACTGTAGTAAAAATTATTTTTTAAAAAATATTTTCAAACTAACAAGCATTAAAAATAAAACGAATGGGATTTGGTCCGGGTGCGGTCAAATAAAACTCAAATAGTAAATTGGTGTACTATTTTTATTTGAGCCAACGTTTCACCCTTATTTTTTAAAGACCTTTCTTTCACCCGCTCCTTTATCAAATCTAATGACCAACTTATGAAATGAAAAAATAACTTTATTCTGGGACATATGTCCCCTAAGAATAATTACATGATTCATATAGTGAGATTTTTATCTGGCGAGCGTTTACAAATTTTCAGATAGTAGAATGAAATTACATTGGTATATTGGCTTTACTACTGTTTATAATGTTAATCAATAACTGCCTATTTATTTGATTACAAAGATGTGGAGGTTTGGTTATTCAATAAATTAAGGAATAGGTGTTGTTTAAAGGAGAGAATGGATGAGGACTGGCGAACGGAGATGGATTGGATTTCAACCTTGAACTGAAGCATAAGTGAGCGAGTTGGGTCTCGAGTGGTTGGTTTGTAGTTAGTTGTGTCAGACAGAAGGATGTGAATTTTGTCAACATATTCAGATTTGTCCATAACAACAGTCGAGTTAACTTTGTCAGCTTTAGTGATTATAAGCTAATCCTCCTTCCTTTCATATATTCCTCTCTTCCAAAACATAATAATCGCAGGTGATCTCAACACGAACCTTCTCACAGACTCTCCCGATCGATCATACCTTATGGACATAATTTTCTCCCTAGACCTTTATATTGTTCCCTACCAATCCACACATCATACTCAGTCCACAGATACCTGGCTAGATGTATATATTATTGATTCCCCACAGAACCTTTTATCCTCCTCTCAAATGCCTATGTCTTTTCTTTCCTCCCATGACCTAATCAGAATTTCCTACAACATTCCCACTCCCTTGCATATACCAAAGACAATTAGTTGGCGAAACCTTGATTCCTTAACCATAGAAAACATTGGTCCCTACCTTGACGAACTTTCCCTTTCCTTAGACCCATCTATTCACTTTTATCCAATGATGACATGGTCGAATGCTTATCCTCAAATCTCCTTAAATTCCTAAACCAACACGCTCCTCTTAAAACCCGTACCTTCAAACGCTCTCCGGCTCCCTGGATCAACCCAGAAATAAGAAATTAAATGAGAAAACGAGATGCTGCCAGAAGACGCTTCAGACGCACCCGAAGTTCAGAGCACTATTCCATCTTTAAGTCTCTCCGAAACCTTACCCAAACATCCTTA
>NW_027114767.1:71193-107727 GCF_000696795.3 Halyomorpha halys | reverse complement strand
CTATCCAATTTGGTCAAGCCACTAGAAAGATTAGTCCACTCCCATTGTGATTATGGAGATTATGGAGGCTGAAGGAAAAATAATATTGACCAGGCATGAATGCGGATGTTAGACACTATGTGGCAAGATGCCAAACTTGTTTGGAAACCAGCAGGGGCAACAGAATATCCGTGGCAGACTTGATGGGCCCCTTTCCGTTGTCGGCGAAGCAAAACAGGTTCAAACTTTGTATTACAGATTATTTTTCAAAATACTCCATCTTAGTCCCTTTGAGACAAGCTACAAGCAGACTCGTGGTGAAACACATAGAAGAACAAGTATTCCTCATGTTCGGAGTTCCTCAAATAATAATCTGTGATGGCGGCGTCCAATTCAATAGTAGAGAATTTAAAACCTTGATGGAGCAATATAAGGTTACTACATGGTTTACGGCTTATTACCATCCGGAAGCCAATCCTGCATTTCAGAAGCCCCCTTTTCTGTCATACCTTTTATTCTTGTTTATCTAAATTCTCACCCCATACTTAATTTAATTATTTTTATATTTACTATCCTTTTTCTTTTAAATTTTTTATATCTTATTTTTAATTTATATTTATGTGTTACCTGCTTAAGTATACGTATATTAATTACTTCATTATTAATTTTTCTAATATATAATTTACATACCTGTGTATTCCTACTCATTTGGTATATTGTCTTTCTTAATGACTTACATTTATTGAATCCCATTATTTTAATTTAATTTCTTCTTTGTTTTTCTATCCATGTAAATATTAATTTTTTTTTTTTTTTATTTCATTTGTTTAAATATTTCTTTTCCCCCTCTACTATGTATATTATCATTTATTGTTTAACTAATTTTAATATTTTTTACATTGTTTACTTAAAAATTATTTTCAAATGTCACATACTTAACTGCCATCCCCACTCCTCCCAATACTAACGGTTCACTCTGGCTTTGACTTCCGTCAAAAGAGGTATGAATTCTGTTTCGCTCATTTTCATTTATTTTATTCTTATCCCTTTTCATCTCTTAATTTGTACTTTCTTTAATATTTCTTTTCTTTATCTATTACTATTATCGTTTTCATTTATTGTTTATATCCTTTAATTTTTACGTTTCATTGTATACCCTTATTATTTTCCACTTCTTTTTTTTGTATCTATGTTAAGTGTTTGTATCTTTTTTAGCCCTGCAACATGGGGCGAAACGTTGGCTCAAATAAAAATAGTACACCAATTTACTATTTGAGTTAGTATTTGACCGCACCCTGACCACATCCCATTTATTGATACACACGGTCAATCAGCAATCTTCCAGTATAAATAAAATAAATTAATATTCAAAAGAGGTACTTCTTTCAATTATTCAATAGCAATATCATGAATTACTTAACCAATCCAGGAATTAGAGAGCCCTATGGATTGTGTGTTGTAGAAAATAAATTTTATTATTTGATTTTTAAATAAAACAGTAGATAATGACACTGCTTCAGATATGGGACAGCTTGGAGCTTGGCTTCCCTTTGTTCTGAGCTCAGTCAGTTTGTGGCATCTATTCAGAACATACTCTTTGTCTCTTTCTTTATAAAACCCTCCCTAAATTCACAACATTATAGAGTGCTAAGCCTGGGCCCAGTGGATTTTTGGATTAGAGATTGCACTGATTAAATATATGTTAAGTACATCCAAAGTTTATACTTCTTCTTATAGTTTTTGTAACCAACCTTTCAAATATTTTGGGAGTATCTGTGTCTTAAGAACATCTATTTCAGTACAAATCATTTTACTTCTTTAAAAAGATTCCTTGCATGATCTTATTTCTTTTATGAAAGATACAAGAATAAATTAACAAAAAATATCGGATTTTTATAAACATTCAAATTTCTTAAACAACATTCTAAAATCTGTAAAACAATTTTTGTCTTAATCCACTGTATTATCACATTGAAGAAATGTTTTAATGTTTTTCAGTATTTATAAAATAAAAGTTACATTTCCTTTTATCTTCATTTTGTTTTTTTTCTGTTTCAATTTGTAGAGACGGAGAAAAGATGAAGGAGTGACTCAAATGGACGGAGGGTCAACTCACCAAGAAGAAGCAGGTAGGGTTCTTATTAAAAATGGTCTATACTTTTTATGGATTATAAAACTGAATATTGTAGCAAGGATTTACTTTGATCCGGTTATTTTTAGATAGATAAGGAATTATAGACCTTAGTCTTTAAGGTTAAGACATTAAAAATTTAATGAATATAATCTTTAATTAAGAAGATTAAGAATATAAGATTATGAATATAATCTTACCACTTTTGTGTGATTGCTGCATGAAGAGAAAAGACACTGAGAGAAGCCTTTGAAATAGTGTATAGAAATGGTAGTAAAGTAGGTCTTGTATTCACCTAAAATTTTTTTAAATATCTATAATTGCCCTCATTATCAAACTAGAGATCCTCCAGTAACATCAAAATCAAGAACTTCAAAAGTAAATCCATGTTTTTATTTCTCTGCATGAATAGTAATGTTGGTTAACAGCTTCTGCCTTTGACTAATTGAAATATAAGGTATGTTCTAATAACCACATTTGACTGTCAAAATGGGTCATTGGAACAAACCAATTATTAATTAAAAAATTAATCACAGAATGGCTTGTAATAATGCCTAGTACATGAACCAGAAACTTCTCAAGTCTCAGTAAATCTGTAATTCGACCAGTAGTCATCTTTAGAGTGGAAATTTGGTGCTCGTTCCAAAAGTACCCAAGTTGGTAAAATTTTGGAGGCAGGTGAGTGGGAAAAGGAAAAAGAGGAGACCAAGGAGTTGTGAAAGGATGAAATAGAGAGAGGTGTGAGGAAGCTGAGAGTCCACAATTTGAAGAAAGTGGTGGATCAGAGCAGGCAGAATTTTAACTCAGCCGACTAAAGCCAATAGTCAAGCTGACCTGTAGCCCCTGAGTTTTGATAAATTGAATACTATAATAAAAGTTATAGGAATTTATTGCTGACCCAAAATGAATTTCTGATGTGAGGCTGCCAACTTCCATTTTTTAGTAGTTTTTAAAAATTTATAATTTTAATTTTATTGGCAATAAGTAAGATGATATCTTAAGTCCAATCCTCTAAACTATTTGTACAACTACACCAATTATTTAGCCCACCTTAGGACTACTACTACTACTGCTACTGTATATTCACCATGTTTCAGATTTATACAAGCCCTTGTATCAGATTTAACCCTGATCAGATTTATATAAGCCCTTTTATCAGATTTAACCCTGATCAGATTTATACAAAAGTGATTGATCTACCAATGTGGTATTCCCCAGAAACACACAAATTATACTCAGCGCAATGATAATCAAAATCATAAAATCAAAGAATTAGCTTTAAAAATTATTCAAAACATTTAAGGATATTTTGACCATTTTGGAGAGCTTTAGAGCTAGGGTCATTACTCTGGATAACCACACTTTGGATAAAAGTAGGAAATAACCAGCCTAGAAGATGTTCAACACCTCATGAGTTGAACATGGCACTTGAATGTTGCCGGACAAAGCAATGTCTCATTTTGATTTAGTTTATAAGTGTTCATTTTCAATAAATGACAAATTTCAATAAATCAGAAAATGGTGTTATGGAATGGATAGTTTTCAAAGGATTTAGGATTAAAAGAATTGAAGAAGATAGTATTGAGGACATCGGGTAGCGGATTAGGTCAAAGCATCTGTGGAGAGACAAGTGCCTCAGGATTAATGTTTAGTCTTTGTAACAATAGAGCAGTAGCATATTGTCTATGGTTATTGAGTAGTAGATTGTAAATGAAAAGTTTTTTACTTCTTATTAAATCTCTACATGTATGTAATATAGATATCTATCCTCCAATAAGTTATCAGAAATGTTTATATTACTCACATTTCTATCAAATTCATTCCTGATATGTTCTAGTGGTTAAAATGTCGAAACTGTCTTGCAGACATTTCTTAGCTGTTTTTTTTTATTTCATTGTTAAAACATTTTATAATCAATGTAAGGTGAAAATGTAGCTATTTTCTAATCATAGACTAGTTTTTTTATTTCTATATCACAGTTATCAATATATTTTATGATTAATATATTTGTTTTTTCATGGTTTTCAGGCGAACAAGAGGTAAGGAGTTCACATCAGTATATATTTATGGAATATCTAAGGTATGTATAGTTTAAAGTATAATTAGGAGCACATTACCTAACCTAGTACAATCAAAACTCAGAACTCAGTAAGTCGAAAAACTCGATATTTTGAAGTCAACCCTGTTGTCCTGATGCATTTATTGATAAAATTATAGAGGCCTTATAACTCACCATGAAAATTATGGTTGTATGAACCCTTAGACTCTATAACTTAAATTTGAAGGGTTGGGTGACTCAACCAAAGTTTCTTCAAATGTACTTCTTGATAAGATGCCACCTACTTTTGTTTATACTGACAAGTTACGGTATTGACCCCTCTCTTAAGAAAGCAAGACGTGTAGGTTTTGTAATTGGTTAGTTTCTTTCACTTTTGAACTGTGTCAGTGAAATTGAGTGGTACTGTCCGATGTAGAGAAGATAAAGATACTTGACACACTTATGATAGAAAGGAGTTGAAGGTCATTGAGTAAAAGCTGGAGGAAAGAAGAAAATTGATTTTTTAGGCAAAATATATATTTAAATGATTCTACAATCCACAATTTAAAACAATAAAAATTAGACAACATCTGCCAGGGAGAAAAAAATTAAGACTTGTAAGTACAACTGAGTTTCCGACATTGAGAAGTGTACCTCAAGTGGTTTATCAATTGTTGAAGTAAAACATTGAATGAATGAATAAAATAAACAATAATTTTATTCTGGGGCAAATGTTCCCTAAGAACAAATACTTGGTTACATATCAGGATTAATTGTCTAGCAGACATTTAGAAAGTATGCAGGTTAAAACTACATAAAAACATTAAGTTAAATTACAATTTATAATAGTAATAATAATCATAAAAAAATTTTGATTAGCAGACCAATAATATGCTAAAAAGTCAATTAGTTTGCCAGATCTCTTTGATATAACAATTTTAGGATGGGTTAGTTGGGTAATTTAAAAAAACGGCCTAGAATATTTAAAAATTTTTATGTGGTAAAAGTAGTCAGTGTCAAAAGATGCAAAGAGTGGAAATTTAATTTACTCTCATTAATTCAATGTTATTTCCCAAAACATGTTAATAACAGAGGAAATGACCTTATTTTACAAGTATCTACCTCAAAATTATGTATTTGTGAGCAAATGTGTTTACAAATTTTATCTTTATATGACTCCAAAATAAAACTCAATAACTAAAAATAAAATCAAACCTTCCCTTCAACTTCGACTAATCAAGTTTTTGCTATAGTTTCTTCCATGAATGATGATAAATCATCATTGTGATACATATCTGCTTGCAGAACTAGTATCATTTTTATATAGTTTGTTGTATAAAAAAAACAACACAGTCACAATCACAAATGAAATTAATTATTAAAGAGATGGTTGGGGGTTCGGTTAAAGAGAACAAAAAGTAGTTAAAAACTATTTATTTGCTAACATTTCACCCCACTTTGTAAAGCTTCATCAGGGCTAAAAAGATACAAAAGTAACTAAAAATATTTTGAAATTGTAGGATAATAACATACAAAAAAATAAACTAAGGTTGGGTTAAAAATTATGAAAATATAAGTGAAAAGAAAATTATATACCAATGCAAAAAAAAGAAGAAATAGATAAAAATAGTTATAGTATAAAGTAGACAATGATGTATAAATAAACAAAAAATCACATAAACTATTAGGTTTAAAGTTAACAGGAGATGTAATACGTAATAATACATAAAAATAGAAAAGTAAATATGAAAAAAAAAAGAATTAACACACTAAAAGACTGAAAATTAAGGAAGTAAATTGAGGATAAATAAAGTTCGAGAAAGAATAAATAAAAATAATAATAATAAAAGATAAGTAAATAACAAATCAGAACTACCCACCTGTTCCAGATGAAAGATATCAAAACAGTGGCTAAAAAGCGAAAGAATACAGACAGAGTGGAGGGGAAACAAACGTTAACAATTTTTTAATACACGAAAAAGATATGAAATATGAATGATAATAATGATAAATATAAAAATTATATTATTTTGTAAACATAAATATAAATTAAATGATAGAATATGTAACTAATATTTTTAAAAAAAATCATACCGATTGAAAATATAATTAGGATAATACAATGAATACAATTTAGATATAATACAATAAATGCAAAAGAAGTAAGTAAAGACTATTAAATATAATTGTGTAAACCGAAACATACAACATACAGTTCACGTTTCAATTGCCTCTCTACGATCCTCCAGAGTCTTCTTTCCAGAATACTTATTTTTGTTAAATTCTAAAAAAAAGAATAATAAAAAATTGCAAACATAGTGTTCAGGACGCAAACAATGATTGTACTCAAAACTTGAAAAATTGTTCAGGTGATAATTTAAATTTTTTTTATTAAATTGTAATAAAATTTAAATTAATTAAATAAAAGATATACAGAAGCATAGGAAATGGTTGTTCTTATAATTTCATGGTTTTTGAGTTCCCAGGCTGACTAAACATTTCAAACTAATGAGGTACCGGTTAAGTTTTATGCTTGTATATTTTTCTTGCTATTTAATAATTTTCTTTGTCTGAATCCTCAACTTCAAGTGGTACAGCATTCATACACAGTATGTTGCTGAAAATTGGCAAAGGACAGACCACTTTAGTCCAGTATTATGACAGCTGCAACCTTCAGAGAAAGGTTTTTGTCACAGCTGATGTGACTAATCCACGTTAAGTATAGGTGCTGACCTATACTTAACGTGCATTAGTACAACGGATAGGTCTGAATTATCTCCTACCTTTTTTTTTTTTATGACCCCCTTCCTGGTCATTTCTGACATACAGGGAGTTATCTAGGGTACCACGTACCACCTTATTCTAACCATAGTAGGACATAAAATTTTCATTTTGTGGGACCTACACTACTCCAATTCCAAGGTTGCTAAGACCTATGCCTCAACACCCTGAGCTACTGATGGAAATCTTCTATCACCACTCAGTTGGATGGAAGTCTTCTTGATAGTACCTTTCAAATGATTTCCCATTTGAAATCTTTGTGTTCAACAGCCCCTTCTACTCCTTATGGTGTAAGCATTGACTAATGGCTTCCTATAAAAGAGTAGGTAAGCTGAAGGTGACCTCATACAACCTCTACCACTCTCAGTTGTCACCAAGAATTCTATTGTTAACACATATGTTCACAGTGTGCCACTACCTCACTACTGTTTGTCTAAAAATCAAGCACAAACAAATTCGGTTATTTGCTAAGTACACATACTAAACTTACTAATTTGGCTGAGGTTTTTCTGCAACATAAACAACTGAAGAAGCTGTTATTTGGGCTGTATTCTGTATAGAAGACAAACTCAATTCAAAACCTTAAATTACCTTTGCAACAAGATGTTAATCTCTTCTGTAGCCAACACCAAGATCAACCTCTCTGGCTACAACTTACAGAAGGCACTGTATGCCACCACATCCACTGGTTTTAGAATCAGTCCAGAAATGGTAGGATACAAATAAGAATCTGATGGATTGTGGATAATCAAATTTCAAGGGTTTAGTCCTTTCACCATCACCTTGAATTAAAGCTATCATAAAACTAAACTGAAGTACTCTGCCCTTTGCTAAACTTGTGGTAGGATATTTGAACCCAATAGCATTTGAACTTGAGGATTCAGAAAACAAAAAAAAATTATCACACCTCTTAAGCTTACATTTGTCAATACTGCAAGCAATGAAAATGATCTGGCTCCTCAAAATTATGGAATTGCTAGTGACAACCAGTTCATAGACTGGTTCAGTACCAGTTACACGAATCATTTCTGTACATCCATTATTTGTGTAAGAGAAGATGATGAACTTATTTAAACAAATTTTTACTTATTTGTATTATTCACTGACCACACCCTCAATCATCTCCTCTAATATAATTCAGGGTCAGCTATCAATCGGACATCATTACTTAATTTCATGTGCATTCTAGTATACTTCATACAAGTTTTATAATTCCCACCTGAAATGTTTTTTTTATTTCTCTCAAAATCCATTTTTCAATGTTTTTGGTTATGTCATTTTCAAGAGAACAATTGTTTCTAAATATTCGTTTATGCCAGTTAAATTTCTTGTAGAATATATATTTTTGATATTAATTCACAAAATAAGAGAAAATTACGAAAATGTTCGAGTTTTGAAGAAAAAGGTCATTTTAAGAAAAACTGTCTTAGAAAGTAATATATGAAAAGAGCTCATTTGGTCTCAAATGGTAGAAAATTTTATTAAATTGAAAAACAAATTAATAAATGAGACAAAGTTTTCTATAATTTTATTGTTTTTAAACTATTATGTTGGTTAGACAAGTTTATCTTAGCTAAAATTTGAGATTCTTACTATGATTTAGGTCCTCACAATATACCCCAAAATAAGAGCTACATAACTTTTTTAACATGAATGTATAATTTGGCTGGAATATTAAGAGACTTGAAATTAATTATAATGCCTTTTTATTAGTATATTAAAAATTTTAATTTTAGGCTGATCATGCTACTGATGAAGCCGGAAAAGGAAGTGATCATCCTTCAGATGGTAAACTAGCAGAAGCAGGTAAACCAGCTGAGGCAGGAAAAGAAAATGAGCATCCTGCAGGTAGTAAACCATCTGAAGCAGGTAAACCACCTGCATCAGGTAAACCAGCTGAAGCAGGTAAACCAGCTGAAGCAGGTAAACCAGCTGAAGCAGGTAAACCAGCTGAAGCAGGTAAACCAGCAGAAGCTGGTAAACCAGCAGAAGTAGGTAAACCAGCAGAAGCCGGTAAACCACCAGACACTGATAAACACAAAGTAAGTCATTTTTTAAAACCTAAAAAATTATTTAAATATAAAAACATTAATTATACTTGCCAAACTTTAAAAATAAGCGAATGGTCTGTGTTCCAATTGAGCACTTGTTGATAGATTTCCATTAATCATAGAACTTCAAAAATAGGGAATTGGTTATTATAATAATAAATAATATTTTTAGTTATAAATGTTTTAATTGTTCGAAAATTATATTAGATAAACCGCTTATAGGCATGTGTATCTATCAAAAAATGAAGCCTACATTTTTATTTATTTGCCTTTAAAGATAAAAGAGGATGAAATCCACTTTTTTTTCCTGCTCTTATATTTCTATACCATCTTATTTAAGTTCAAACTGCTTCTCTCATTTAAACATGAAAGGAGAAATTAGTATTTTATATCTCAAAAATTCCTATGACTATACAACTTTTTATTTATTATAAGTTATTTTCAGATATCAAATGTTTAATACTTATGAAAATAAGCTCCACGTTGACAAAGACACCTTTTGAATAAAAATGAATTTTCACTGGAGAAGGAGTGTATGATAGAAAGAGGGGGTATGCAATGTTGCCAAGGAGTCAACCAAAATGGCTTAGAGAAATTCCTTTTTCCAGGTTTTTCCAAATTTTATCAAGCAAAATTTATTCGAACTGATATTTTTAACTACCCAAAATGAAATCAAATACTAATGATTATACAATATTTGCAACTATAATCTACAGTAGAATACTTTCACGAAATAAGGGTTTCATTGTTGCGTCTAATTTTTTCTCCAAATTAGTTACTGACAGACAAGTAACTTAGTAAGGCAAATATTTATACTGCAACAATTTATTCTAAGCTGTTTCTATTTATAATAAATTTAAAGAATTATTTATTTATTCTTCTATAACTTATTTTATGGTACAAAACAGCCAATAGTTGTGAATAATTTCAAAAAATCAAAACATCCAATAAAAATAAAATTATTTAAGAAAATAAAATCAAACAATAGGCTAAAATCTTACGATTCAGGAAATACTAGTAATAATTTTCTAATCTAATCAGATGGACATAAGCTTAAAAAAAAAGATATTAATAAAAATGAGTGCAGAAATAAATAATAACAGAATACCACTACAAATTTGCATTGACTGTTCACAAATTTCAGTATTACTATGAGAAAATTAGTTTTTGCAGTCTTGAGTTGCCATCTCGTTCCAGCTGGTAACTACCTCATCCCACATTCCTTCCGCTTGTAAACAAAAATGTATTTTTCTCTTTATGATCGTGGAATGTCTCATTGGTTTCAGTTAACGGTTCTGCAAGTGCCTATAGAGCCACATTTTAAAAAAAGTAGCGTTAACTCATATTTCCGCATCTTATTTCCTTATTTTTCAATTGGTGGACTTAAAACCTAATTATAGTAAATTCTATATTCAAAAAACACAAAATGCTCTTTACAGATAAAAAATCAGAGTTTGTTCAGGAGAAAATAGAAAAGTAAATTCTACTAATTTTGGTGTGTCCTATGAAGAGATACATTTAGCCTTACCTGTTTCTTGTAATGACGTGGTTACCTATTTTTTCCATTCAGTGATCTGAATGTTTGAGATATAAATAATAAGAAAGAAGCTTTTTAGGAAATTATAAAGAAGCAAAACATGTTTTGTTATCATTAATTTAGAAAAGATATATTTATATCTTATTTCAGATTAAAGATCTACATTTTATATCGCTTAAGCTGTGGTACCTCATAAGTCCTAAAAAAGTAACAGTATGATTTTAATGTATAGAAAAATAATAAAAAATCAACTTATTTGTGGTGTAATGTCCATAAGGATATAAAAAAAATAAGCATGGTTGTAATAAAACTTCAATTAGACATAGAGGGCCAGAAAATAATTATAATAATTTTTTAATATTTAAGGTGATTTTCGTTTTAAGAGTTGAATGAGAGATGAGCAGTTGAAATACTTTAGAAATAATGAATGATAAAATAAAATACAGAACATAGAATGAATTATTTAGAACTTACCGGTTTAGTGCCTATGAATGTCAAATTTGGTTCATAAAAAATGAAAGTGTATGGTATGGAGAAAGAGAATAATTGTTAACTAATACAGATAATACGTTAACTTGTGTAAAAATCTTGAAGGGTGTTAATCTTCTGAGATTAACACAATGTTAAATTTAAAGAAAATAGTTGACACTGAACAACTGCTCTTAATACAAATTAAGACAGGGCATGAACATAAAATAAATAGCCAATGAAAGGCAAGATGATAAATACATGTGCTATAAGAGTGAACTTGATTCGGTAAAAACCAAAAACGAACATGATTAAACTTTGTGGGCAGATGGTGGCAGGAAAAAACCCACCATAATCCAGTAAGCTGTGTGTTTCAATGTTTTATTGATGCTCTATAAATATTAACTTTCTGAAAACACAATATTATCATTCTAGGGAAATCTCATCTTAATCATCGTTCAGATGGCTACCTTTACTATTTTTTCTAATTTCAACAATTCTATCGGGATACCTCAAGAATAAAGTATTAAATTTTATTTTTAAAAATAGCTTAAAGTTTTTTGTTATTTTTGGAGTTACGAGGTATTACAGCTTAAGCAATTATAAGCTAAATGGAAAAAATTCTATCCTTGTTTCATCCTTATTCTAAAATGTGTATCATATTTTTTTTTTTTTTTGCTTGTTAGACTAATGATGAAGAAAAGAAAGTCAAATTATCTGAAGCTGATGAACGTGCTAAAAATATGGCACAATTTATAGATGAAATGAAAAAATCTTTAGCCGAATATGCCAAGGTTTGTCTAATAATTTAATTAATTTTCATATTAATCTATATATGTTTTTTTGGTATTGTACTGTCTCTAATCCAGAATAGCCAGTGCTCTGAGGGCACTGGTCGTCACCTTTTTAATGTCTAAGAGTGGTGTAGGCTGCAATTTACTGTATTGTATTCAATATAATCTACTAGTTTGTTGTCATCTGCTGTCAATGACTGTTCTATCTTATATATAACCTTTCATGAAAAATTGTTCTATGTGGTAGGTGCAAGGTACAAGTGTAGCAAATCACAAAAAAAAAAAAAAAAATAATAACACGTCTCATTAACATCAGATAAAAAGGATAAAATTTTAAAACATTTGGAAAAAGGTGACATTTGCTCTTTTATCAAAGGAGTTTGAGAATATTGGCACACATATATTGATGTGTGCCAATATTCCTAAGAATAGGAGCAAATAGAATCATTCTTCAAGTGTAAAATATGGCCTTGCAAAGTGAAAAAACTTTGAAAGCAGGCAAGTTTCCAGTAGAATATCCACTTAATGCTCAGTTCATAGCGAGAGAAACTGGTACACATTCATTTCAGATGAAATTTTTATGGAAAACAGAAATATTTTACAGCAAAATTAAGAAAAAGGATAACTTACTTAACCAACCAACACTCTAAAAGAGTGTAGAGTAAAGAGAGTAAATTCAAAAAGTACTTAGGGATTCAATTAAGGAATTTTTATAAATTTAATTGTGTGGTGTTTTTTTATGAATAATGAAAGGTATTTTATAAAGACTACAGCTTTTATAATTAGAGTATAATACTTAATTAAACTCAAGTGGTACTTTTAACTGAAATGATTAATTTAATTGTATTAAATCTATTTCGATTAGAAAAATATAGCTTGTGCCATAGTGCCAAGCTTGTCAATTAGTTATCATTAATATTTCTATTTCGTTTTAAATTCTTATTAAATATTTTATCTTTAAAACAATTTTGATCCTTTTTCTCTCAACTTTATTCTTTTTAATTGAGAGAAAAAGGATCAAAATTGTTTTAAAGAAACTAAACCACTCTCAAACAAGTATATAAATAAAAAATAAGGTAAATATTTTATGTTTCCTTTTGTTTTTTAACAGAAAGAAAACATGACTGAAGAAGATGCTAAGGAAATGCTTAAGAAGCAGGAGGAATTGATGGCCAAACTGTCAGAATTTGAAGAACTTACAAAAAATATTCAAAATATGGCAGGAATAGATGATATAAGTTCTTCTTTACTTGGTACTCCTACCCAATGCCGTGATGTGAATCCTTGTGGTCCAAGTCATTTTGATAATTTTCCTAAAGTTATCTGTTTTGATAGGATTTCTCAGCATGAGCTAGGTGTTCCAAATATGATAGTTTGTGAACCAGTATGCAAAGAAAAAAAGAGCCCATGTGGAGATGTAAAACAACTGGGCAGAGGTTATCCAACTCCAGAACACATGAAAAGGGGCTTCCCTCCTGAGTGTGATGCTGAAAGATATATTCAAAAAGACCTCTCACGAGACTTGCATTCTACAGAAGTTATAGGTATGTTAGACAGGCCAGGCATGTTTGGACAACCATTTCAAAACACAATGAGACCAAATGCTCCGATGATGCAACCTCAACAAGCTAACGTTTATCCAGCAATGTTTAGACCTCAGATGGGGGTTACTCAACCTGGTATGATGATCCCGCAAGGAAGATCTGGTGTATTTAACCACCCATGGGCTATACCAGGACAGCAAGCATGGTCTGCTGTCCAACAACCTGGAGGAATGATGGGTCCACAACCAGGAATGATGGGACCTCAATCAGGGATGATGGGGCCTCAATCAGGGATGATGGGACCCCAATCAGGGATGATGGGACCTCAACCAGGGATGATGGGGCCTCAACCTGGAATGATGGGGGCTCAACCAGGGATGATGGGGCCTCAACCAGGGATGATGGGGGCTCAACCAGGGATGATGGGGGCTCAACCAGGGATGATGGGGCCACAACCCATGGGAATGTTGGATGCTCAAGGACAAATGTCAATGATGGGTTCAAAACCTTTACCAGCTACAATGAATCCACAAGGTCAGCTGAATACAATGAACCAACAAGCACCACCAGGAATGTACCACACTACAGATCCACAAAATATGTTACCACCAACAATGGCCAATACAACAGATCCACAAACTCAACCAGGAATGGTAAAAAAGAGAGATAGCAAAGAAGCACCGCTTCCTTCAGAGCCAACTGGAAAACCTGATTTAACAATTAAACAACAAGAATTAATCTCAACACAAACTACAACGAAAATCTCAGGGGGTAATCATGTTATAACCGAACAAAGTGAAACTGATATAACTCAAGAACGAAGTATAGAAATCACTGTTGATAAACCAAAAGCTGATACAGAAAAGTATTTCACATTTTATTTATTTAGTATACAAAATTTAGAATATATAATGCGTTTGCTATCTTGGCTAAACTTAACATGTCCAGAATATATTCAGAACATAACATTTTTTACATCATTAATGATTAATTCAAAAATTAATTTTGAAAGTTATTTATCTGAAAAGTTAAATGAAAAACAATAAAATATAAATTTATTTAATTTATGAAAACCATTTATGTTTCTAAGAGTTCTTATAAAAAGTTCTGGGAGGATTAAAAAAGAATTGAAATAATTAAAAAAAAAATTGTGCGTGAATCATTCTTATTACCTAACATTTATCAATATTTTTTTATGTTATTTTGAATTTTATCTCTTAAAATTAAAATTCTTGCAATAAAACAAATCAAATTTTATATTATCTCATCAAATATGAGAGAATGGTTCAGTACTTATTATTATAAAGCTATAACTTTTTGAGAGCTTGATAATACTGAGTAATAAAAGTTCTATTCCTTGTGTATACACAGACTGTAGCAAGCAATAGTGTTCTCTGATGATGCTGCTCTCCAAAATGATCACCAGACAAAGGTTGGACCTTAAAAAAAGGATTTCTTCAAGAAAACCAAAAATAAGTGTTGATTGAACCAAAATATTCAATGTTCGTTTTAAAATATATACATGGGTGTGTCACAAAGTTTCAAGACAGGTTTCAGAACCAAAAATATATTGAACAATTGTAAAGTCTTTAATATTTGACTTTTTAATATTTAGTTTTTTCCATTGTTCAAAGGCTCTCAGAAACTCTTTGCACATATGGCTGTTAAGGACCTCATTGAAGCTGCCCGGAATGTTGGAACTGTGTCGAAATGTTTCAGGTCCCTCTGATTTGAGGAAACTAAAAGAAGTTGCTGTTAGCTAGGTCGGAGCTGTAGCAGTGTTGCCCTGTTGGACTTGGCCAAAATTTTGGTCGTGTCTAGCGATATTTGAGAGGGCACATTGCCATGGTGTAGAAAGCAATAGTCTTTGATTTTTGAACGGACTCAATCCTTCAAACGTTAGAGCACTCCAACATAAACCTGACCTTTGGTAGTCTGTCAAGCAGGAACAAACTCTTTGTTGTTAGTTGTCCTTTGGCAATGAACTCAGCAAAAAAAGTCTTAAAGTTTTGAATGTCTGAGGGTCATATATTGAAGACTTTAAGTTCATTGTAGAGAACTGTAATCAATCAATTTTCAGGTTCTAATACCAGATTTGGATCTTAATTTGGATATTAATCTTGATCTTTAATATTATTGACAGAGATAGTTCATGGCCGGAGGAGAGTTGGGCACTCCTGATTTTGATGCATTGACTGTTTGGCTGCGGATGCGTGGGGTTTGGGAGTCCACAACTGGATGGTGGCAGCACAGGACATAAACGTCTGGAGGTTGCTGGTTGGGAAGGTCTGGACGCGTCTACGTGTTGTATCACCAACCAGTCTTGAAACTTTGTGAACGCATCATTATACTGCATGTGCCTCACCAATTTGAACAATCACATTGTGTGTTATATACTCTAAATTGAAGTACAAATTAAAATGCTGAAATAAAGACTTTAAATTTCTTTTTTTTTTCCTGCTTACACTATATTGAAAAAAAAAATACAATCTGAACTACAGAATACATGTAAATTATAGTTATAAAATTTAAGAAACGAGTAGTACAATTAAATGAATAGTTATATAATTTGTAAAATTGGGGTTGGCCTGCCATTAGGCAGACAGGGGATGTTGCCTCTCTATTAATATTTAATTTTAAATTTAAATTATTTTTTGGAGTTTATAATTCATGTTTACCACTTTTCTCTTCTTTAATTTATACATTCAATGATCAAGTTGTTTCTTTTTATTGCAGATCTTCTTCAAAGCAACAAAAAACTATCCCAGATAATATGCTAAGTGGACTTCAAAAACAAATCGAGGTTCTTCAGGCTGAAATGAAAAGTGTTATAGCAGAAAACAGGGACCTTCAGAAAAGAGTTTTAATGTGTTCTCCTGATGCTACTAGACAAATGGTAATTATATTATTCATGATAGAATATTCTATGTATATCTAATTTATGTTTAGTATTAATTTTGTATGTATATAAATATATATACAGGGTATAACAGGATAACATTGACAATCTCTGGGTGGTGATTCTACATCTGGAATACAACAAAAAAGTCTACTTGAGCAATGTCTAATTCTTAATCAAAGGGCATAATCTCAATTTTTATATTTTTTCTGTATAACACGACTTTTCTTTATAATAATAACCATATTATTATGTAGCTAGTGGTCCTACAGCAAAATTAAAACAACTGTTGGAAAGCTCATTAAATTAGCTTAGAGAAAATGTAGCTAATAATATCCCAAAGTAATTTTTGAATATGGTTACAATCATAGACATTTTTAAAAAAACTTAGAAAAGCTAAATTTTTATTTCTAACTTATGGAAATAAATTTCTTAATGAAAATTAAAGGAATAAATTCTCAATGATTTATCATTAAAATGATATAATTAATTAATGCAACATCAACCATCTTCATAATTCATTATGATAATCCCATTAGCTCATTAATTTTCTTCATTCAAGGTCTCAACTTAAATTTTGTGAAGTTTTCAGCTAGTTGGTCGTGAGGTCTACTTATCTGATGTAGACTTCACCCTCCTGAACAAAAAAGTGCCTGATGACTATATTTGGTGCAGTTAATATTAGTTGCAAATAATACATCTTCCTTGAAATCGGTCATCTCATGGTACCTTTTTTTAAACATATCCATTTTCAAAAAACAACCTGATATGAACTGGAAATCACCTCTGCCACTATTAAGAAATGGCAAGAGGCACCTACCTTGTGTCAAGTTGTTAATCTAGGCACAGTACTACAGTTTCACCAGGGTACAAATTCACAATGCTGCTTATATATCTTCTTATTATAACATCTCTAAGATCTACATCCATGTAACAAGTCAGATCCATTTTCTCCTCATCCTTGTTAGGAGTTATTCCAAGTTAGGGTATAGAGTTATTATTACTACTTTCATTTTTCGAAAGTAAGGAGGGATCAGCAGTGCTAATTCAGAATCCAACTTTAATCTAAATTCTAACATCTAGAACTTGTAATGGTTGATGAAACAGAAAAACATTACCATCTAGTATTACAAATTATTTAGTGATGCACAATGATAAAAAGATGTAACCAATAATCAAATCATACAGTTGGTGTGGAAGAATAATGACGCAACTGTAAACTTTGTGAAATTGACTTAGTTGTCTTGGTGGGCTCGACGGTCAACTATCTACATCTCATTATCTTTATTTAAATTTCTATCTATATAAATGGGAATGGTTGAATCTTTGTCCACAATAAACTTTTGAATTACTGGACTGATTTTCTTGCTGTTTTTTATTCAAAATGTTCTCTTTTACCATGGGAAGGTTTAAAGATATGAAAATCTCTGAATTTTCAGGTAGAAAAAAGTTATGAACAAAATTAAATTTTTTTTTTAGCTCAGAAAGTATATATATTTTCATTGTTATTGTATACCGATTGATTTGTCTCTTTCCGAAAAATAAGAGAAAAATATTACTGATTATATTAAGGTACATTATATTCACAAAAAACTTATAAAAACATAATGTGGCTTGGGTTAAAGTAGGTCAACAATTTTTTTTTTTTTTTTGGATAAAGCCAATCATTTTCATTTTTAGTGTCATCTTAAACTACTAAATTCTATTTGTCAAGGAAATCAAAATTGGAAATTTTTACCTTGATTTATTTTGCTTATGCCCTTTGATGCAGTTTATAGAGCCCTAAACTACTGCCAAGTTTGGTGTAGATTTGTTGAGTCGTGTTGAAGTTATTTATATTTTTCAAAAGAAATCATAGGCCAATGTAGTGCAGAAATTTCAGGTTAAAAAATTGTTTATCTGATTCCTACGTTAATAGAAACAATATAAACCTGAATGCCTGCTCTTTCAACCTACTTTAAAGCCTAATAAATGAAAAGTCACCTAAATTATATAGATATTATCAAGCAAAGTCACAGTTAAGTACAGCGAAGTCAGTTTTTATTTTCAATGCCTTCTCTGAATGTTGCCATAGTTATCTTTTCTTATCACTTCATCTATATATTTATAAAATCATCGTCTGAATATTGCAAGTACAACCATTTATGTGTATGAATTGGTAGCACCAAAAACATTGTTTATTTAAGAGCATTTCAATAAACTAAAATTGAATAATACAGTAATTTCAATTTAACACACGTACACTTGAATTTGGGTTTTATCTATAATTTTTTTCAATAATTTTAATGTCATAACATAGAACAAAGGGTTCCTATTCTCTTTATTATATATGGGTAGAGCCTTGTGTTTTGTGGTAAAAAGCAAAAAATTATTAATATAGCTTTTAGAACATAATACAAATTTCTGTTACATTTCTTACCGCATATATTGGTTTAATTATTATTAATCATAATAATAAAGTATATGTAAATGATACAATAGCTTATATCAATCTATCAATTATGTTCATTAAAAATCTATATGTATCCTCAAATGTAGCAATAGCGAAGCATTGCCGGGTCGTGTTGAGGTCTCTGAAGCCTTTATTTGCTTTTAGTCACCAAATGAGATTAATATATATATTTTCATTTCAACCATGTATTTATAAAAACTATTTCAAAGTATGTTGTTTTTAAATATTTCTACCTAAACTAAATATCTTGTTCTAAACTATAAATATATCGTCAAAATTGAAACATTACACAGTACAGTAAAATTACACTGTACAAGTAAATTAATTATCATAAATTAAAGTGTTTGAAAGTATGAAAATAAATTATTTAACATTATGTTTATACCAAACCAAAATGTTAAATAATAAATTAAACATATGTTTTTCTACATGTGATTTACTTAAGTTTTAAAATTCCAGTAATGTATAGCTTTCAAAATTTTTAGTCGAGGAGAAAAAAGGTTTATTTCTGCTTCATTTAATATTTTTATAATAATAGAAATGGAGGCACTTTACTATTTTATCCAAATGAGAAATATCTTTAAAATATTAACTTTTAAGTGAATTCAGTTGTAATTGGTTAATAGTTTGAAATATTGTTTTTTATTGAGTTTTACAATTAATTAGCTCATGTAGAGGAATCAAAAATGTAATATTTTTTTTAATTTAAGAAGATACAATATATGATTACAGGAAGAGAATTAATTCAAGTTATGGCTCTGAAACTCTCTTGGTGTTCAACTCTTAGAACCTCCTCTAAGGGAAAAAAAGAACTTATTCATTTTAATATTTTTTTAATAACACCTCAAATATGTAAGCTAAAGTATTGTTTTTTAGTTCAGTGAATTTCTAAAAATATGAAATTAGAGATTGTGTACTTAACCCTATGAACTGTGTAGAGTACCATAGCAGGCTTTCTGAAAAGCATGGTATTCTTCTATTATGAAGAAATAATTTACTGTTTTTTTGTGATGTAATTTTTAAGATAAGTTATGCAAAATAAAAAAAGATAATATAGAAAAAAATATGGTTCTTAAATATTATTTGATTTGGACCAGTTGTGGATTAGAACCCATTCCATATTATATTATTACTGCTTCAATTGGGTCACAGCTGTCAACTCCTACTCTTGAAAGATAAACTAGTCCCCAACGAATCCTTTTCAGTTGAGTCTGGATCTAAATTTACATAAATACACATCAGTTTATGGTGTCAGGTTTAATTCCAGTGGTCTGAACAAGATAATACACTAACACTAGAAATTCATTTATTCTTTCACTAATTCGTAATATATTACTAACTAAGCTATTATGAAAGGTTTATTGATGTTTCAATGTTAATCTGTTTACAGAAAGGTTACAGAACATAATCTTAGTACCAACTTTTTTTTATTTTACAATTCCCGAGTAACTACATCCATTGTATTGAACTCACATAAGAACTGTCCTACAGCTAAATTGATAATTTTCAATAACCAAAACATAAACGTAAGGCACAACATTTCTATATCACTATTAGATATAGATGGAGCCCAAAAAACAACCCAGTTCTTGTCGCAAAATGAAAAAAATTATTAATATAGCTCATAAAACAACAAAAAAATGTTGGTTTTCTATTGCATATATGGGTTCAGTAAGGACATATTAATACCCTCAAATAACTTTCTTTTAAATTACTTACTCTAGGTGGAACTTTTATTGAATATTTTAAAAGGAAAAAAAAATTAATTTTGAACATTTGAAATCAAAATGATTCCATATCTATTTTGAAATATTTTATGAATAATTTTGAAAATTTCCTTAAGCTGATAATATTATTTCTTTTGTGTAAAAAAAAAAAAAAAATATGTTTACATAAAGTTTCTATTGAATGCTTTATAATTTAATATAAAATTTATTTTCAGCTTAGGTGTCGTACTGACGTTCCAGTCATTTGCAGAAAAACTTTGGCAACAACACCTATATGCAAGTTAGATTTATATCGGCAGTTGAATTTGCCTTTGCCAAGCCCTTTAGGGTTAAAACCATCCAATAGGGTAATAAATAATAAGTCAACTATATCCATATTAAGATTATTTTGGTTTAATTAAGTATGGCTATTGATTTTAGAATAGACAAATTTCAGGAATATATTTCAATATAATTGAACTATGATATAATTTTAGACATTGTACTTTCACTATTAACTGTTGAATACAATTTTTAAGGCAAAATTAGTGAGAGGTCTTTTTAGCTTTGGCTATTGGCTGCACTTATGTCAGGTTACACTCCTTTGAAAGTGACTTAAGTTGAATTCAACTCAGATTTAGTCCTCTCTAACAAAAATGTAAATATATATTTTCAAATCCATTGAGGAAAGCACTCCTTATTTCATTTAGATAGTGTCCTCTTGTCTTTAATAATTGTTTTAACTGTATTTAAAACAATAACTTGGTTAACAATTTAACTCGATCCCAACATAAAATGTGAACTGCCTGTACTGTTATTATTACTATTACTATTACACAACAATACAGTCGTTTTGTAATCATTATCGATAAGAGTCAGAACTTTCTTGGCGCCTTAATTCTATAGCATTTTGTATTCTGGCTCCTGTTCCTATAAACTGCTTTTTAACTGTTATTACCAGTTCGACGTTGATCTACTAACTATAGCTTCCCTGAATTCTTGTTTTGTCATTGCTGGAGCTTACTTTACAGATTGGTCCGTATACAGTAGGAGTTTGTGTCACGGTGATTTTTCCTGACCTTTTGGCCTCTTCAAGACAGCCTATGCTTTCATTGGCTCACTTTTCTTCTTCTTTTTTTTAATAAATTGTTTTATTAGTTCTCAATGAGGAGAATAATTGTATTAAAGGTTTTTAATACTAGTTGCTTTGTTCTTCTTTTAATTTAATACTATATTATTGAAATTGTGTCTTAACATTATTTCATAAAATAATCTATACCTGCATAATTTGATGTTCTTTCTATAATTTGGTCCCATTATTGTTATAACTTGTCGATATTTTGTTTTTTTATTGTCTCTCATTAATCATTTTATGTTTTACAAGTATATTTTCATGATGGATTGGAAATGTCATTTAGAACTTTGTTGTGTTTATTGACTAATCATTATATTTATGTAACCAAAGTATAGATTGGATTATAAATTGTTGATTAGATGTGGTTAAAAGAAGAATATTTTTGATTATAAATTGTCACTATATTCATAAATGATGGCAATCCAGCCAGGATATCAGTTCCTAACCCCTTCCAAACAACTCAAACTCACTTATTAATGCTAGTTCCTGATCACTATTACAGATGTTTTGAAGGGTTACTAAGACAAGCCTGCCAATTTTTCTCCATTGCGAAGTCATTTACATCGGATTCTGGACTGCTATATACCCATAGGTTGAAAGTTAGAAACTTCTAATTTATTTCTTCCAAAACATTTGACTGTCGGTTACTCTTTCTCTTTGAGGTAACAATATAAATTTTTTTCAAAGGATAGGATTGATTCCATAAATTTATACTAAAGTTTAGTTTGATTATAATTTGTTCTTGAAATATTAATTTTTGTAATATTATCAGTTATGACCTGTGCACCTAAGCTTTAGCCCTTTTCCTTTATAATACTTGAAAAATAATTCAATTTTAAGTTAAAAATTTATTTATTTAATTGTAAAACTTAAGTTTTAATATTAATTTCAGAGAAAATGCTGTTATTAAATTTTTTTCTAGACTTTGTGTATTGTAAACTTTTTATCCATATCTCTTACTCATTCACAAAAATGTTTTAGCATATGCTGTCTCCAAAAAGAATATCTCACCATTTTTTTCTGTATTTTCTATCTCCTTCCTCTATCACTCTAAACATTGTTTCCACAGATAATCTTTCATCCTTTTTCTTTTCAGTCTCTATTCTAAAATTCTTCTGGTCCAGCATCTCTCAACTCCATTTTCTGTAGGTCCAACATAAAACTTCATAGAAATTGACATTTTTCAAAAGTTATTAATGTATAATCTTGTATACTTTTCAAGGAGAGTGAATTCCATATCACCAGATGAACCCGTCATTGCTTTTTTCCTAATACCTTCCTTTTATATTTAAATAGTTTCCAAAACTCTTAAAGTCATTTTAGGGTTTGTATACATTGTATTTTTCTCGACTTCCCTAAATTGAATATTCCCAAAGAACTTTCCTCATTATTTATTCTGCGCCATCTGATTGTGAAGACATTATTAAATATGAGCAATCTGAAGATTGAACAGACAGTTAATGCCTAGTTCTTTATTCCCATAACTTGGAATTTTCTCTTTCCCTTTCTTAGTATACTTTGCACTTACATATTAAAGAGAGGGGTTGACTTTAAACATCCTAATTTTTTACCTTTCGTCCTGGAGAAACTGTAACTAGCGTAGCTCCCTATCATATTTACTGACTTCCATTTAGGTGGTATGATATACAGACTAATTAATGTTTTGAGTAAATCTTAAAGTTTGGTGTATTTATTATCAGCTGATAGTTTCAAGAACCTAAAAAGTCCTTTGAAAACTCACAAGAATGTGTTCAAAATCCTCCTATTTTACTCTAACATGCTATAGTACTAGTCAACCAACAGTTTCATTAAGTTAGTTCACATCAAAGACTCCAGTCTCACTAACATCTGTAAGGGTAGTTATTTGTTTCAAATGATTAATCTTTAAATATTTTTCAAAAGAATAAACAATTAAAACATAATTTAATAATACAAAAATTTACTATAATTCTATCCTAAAACCTAATCTCTCAAAAGGGACAGAATATTCTAATTTATCTACTTACACCCATTGATTGGTTGTTATTGAAGTTGACTACTATGATTATTGAAACTTGATTTAGCAGTCAGATTTCAATACATATACTTGATTTAGTAATCCAATACATAGATTAGAAATATTTTTATAATTTAGATAGCTAGGTAATGAGTAATCTGAATTATCGAGTTTAATAATTGGCTGAGCCTGGATATGATACAGACGTCACACATACAGACATTCAGATGATGAAATACTTTTAATTCAATATTTTGAGCTTAAATTGTTCAAAACATTCACGTTATCTTATTGAATAATTTTAGCAAATTAAACATGACAATCACCTTCCTTGCTCAACAAATCGTTTGATACTTACTAACTGATAGTCTAAATAAATTACCTTCCTTTTGACTATACCTTAGTTAAGTAAAAATTGTTTTACATTTAGAATTTTATTGAGAATATAACCAATATTCACTATTCCCCAATGACTAAAATTCTTTAAAAATATACAAATTGAAATTTTTTTAATAAATAAAATAAAGGCTTTTAGGAACCATATGTTCAAAAGCTGTTCCATATTGTTTTAAATACAATTCATTAATACAAAAGAAAAATGTTTTATTTACAATGTTTAAGAAAGTGTAACATTCAACTTCAGCCATTTTTTTTAGGCATTTGCTACCAGAATGTACAACAGTCATGTTAAACATAAATAATAAGGAACAAAACATCATCACTAAACACTAGATAGGTACACTTTCTCTTAATCCCTAGTTTATCAATAGTGTACCTATTTTAACTGAGAATTAGATGATCAATCTTTTATAATCACATTACGTTAAGAAAAAATTAATATATATATATACTCAAAAACTCTGTTAATACTCTTTTATAAATTCAAATTTTTGACAGGGAGGAGCTTTTCCACAACCTCAGCTACAACTTCCATATCAACAAGGCCCTATCTCAGGGAAGTGTCGGAGGGAGTTAGGCAATAAAATTGTATGCAGGCGTAATATTTTGAAACAATTTGGTCCATTTGGTGAGGAAGGAGCTACCAAAGACATGGTAAGAAATTGATAATTTAAATTGTTAGTAGATAAATGAACTATAGAAATTTAAAATGATGAGAAGATTGTTGACCCTAGATAATATATATGGTTGGGGTGCAGTCAGTGAAGAACAGAAATAAGTAAAAACTTATTTATTAGTCCAAACATTTCGGCCAGAATTTCTAGCCTTCATCAGGGCTAAGAACAAAAAAATTTACCATATTTAAGAAAGCTGATAACCTTAAACTGAACACATACTCAGCTTCAGCTAATGTTAGGTTTTAGAAAAAAACAAACTAAATAGAAAATAAACGCTATTACAATATATTAATATTACCTTTATTCAAACTTAACCAAAAACATGCAATAATTAACTAGCTTTACTGACTGACATGTTTAAAGTTTTTAGGAGACAATTTTTTTTAGGCATTTGCTACCAGAATGTACATTTAACAGTCATGTTGAATATAAAAATATTATTTTATTCCTGATTGTACTTCTAATATTACTCTTCTCATACACCCTTTATCTTCTTATAATATTCAAATTATTCATATCTGCCAACACTATTTATGTATCCATAAAGTTTTTTTTTCTTTCCTTTCGTCATCCCAAGACTCCCGTTAGAGTCCTATACTACCCCTGTTGTTATATTCTAATAGAATGGAGATAAGGATGTAAATTATTATTATTTATTTAATTTTAAAAATTTACTTTGGATTCTGCCATAAATTTGCACAACTGAATGGTAGCCCTATCTAGATCTCCCAGCCCATGGAGAAAAGTGCTATTGTTTTGGATGAGGGGATATTTAATCCGATATTCATCATATCTACTGGAATTTAGTATAATGTGTAATGGGTCCTCGATGGAGTTGCATGTCAAACACTTATAATTTTTTCAACTTTAATTAGTGTCAAGCCGCGATTTGTACGACCATGGTTAATTTTAATCTTGTAAGTAAGACTATTTCTTTTCTGTTTAACTTAACACAAGTGTTAGAGAACCATGGGTGTAGAGAGACATTAGGTTGGATAGTGAAATGAACTTTACCTTTCGAACTTGACTCCCAGGCATACCTATCCTGCCATTCACTAATAAAGTCTTTTTTCATCCATCTACATATTTTCTGTAAAGGCAGTTTTGCATTTTTCACTCTTCCGGAACACCGTTTAGCTATCTTATCAGCTCGCACATTGCCAAACCCACATGACCTGGAACCCATTGGACCTTAAATTTGTTATTTGATGAACTATGAACTTCTTCTATTATGTTATTTATTAGGTAAGATGAAATATGTTGTCAATGTATGTTTTTGAGTGAATTGTGTACGGAACCAGAATCTGTTAGAATTACGACTTTTGTATTCTAATATTTCTTTTGTATTCTATATTTTCTGTTGGCTATCCATAATGTTAGCTATTTTCTGATTTTCTAATCATTCTATATGTCCTTAGTCATTAGTTGTTATCTTATTTTTTTTCTTAGCCCTGATGAAGGCTAGAAATTATGTCCGAAACATTGGGACTAATAAATAAGTTTTTACTTATTCATGTTCTTCTGATTACACCCGCAACCATTTTCTCCTCATGTATATAAATTTAAATTACTTAATTAAAGTAACTATGATTGTGTCATTTTAGGTAATTGTGTTAATATAAATGTACATTTTAGATTGTTTGCAATAGCATTTAACTTGCTTTTTGGGTCTAAATCTATGTTGTTTTTTATACTTAGCCAGCTATCGATGTCCAGTCTTCATAAGTGAATTTAAAACAACAGATTTCATATACACCATTTAAAAATGACATCTAAAGAACTTACTTAACATATCATGTTTTAGCTTGATAAATTAGCACAATTATATTTAATTCTACTTTTATTTGTAATTTATTCCTAAAAAATTATGTTAAAGCCACCTCAAATCAACTGTCTTTTTGTTGGAAGGCTTTAAAGTGAACAAACAACTAGCTGATTCGGATAAAACATTTACTTGGTCAATTTAAACATTTTAAAAACTAAAACTAAAATAAACAAAAGATGACTAACAATGAATACAAGTAAAAATAAAAAGGCCTCTCAGATAAAAAATAAAATAGTTAGATAAATTATGAAAACGAAAAGAAACTTATTTACAAAAAAAAAAATGAATATATAAAATAAATACTAGTCGACGTAAGGTTGGTCCACTTAGATAGGTCAGAGGAAGAGTGCTGCCGAGATGTGTAGGTCTCAGCTCTGTAGCTCAATACACCACTGTAATGGTCCAAAGTTGGTGTAGTCGTTCATCTATAGACCAAATATCCAAAAGATGTATTAATGTATTAGGCGAGACCGACTAATTAACAAAAATTTATATTCAAGTCGAAATGAAGATAAGGTCTGGTTTTGGACTGTAATGTCTGTTAACTCACTCAAAATGTCAATAAATAATAGCAAAATCAACGCAGACAGGGCTTCTTAGATGCTATCATGGCCACTAATTAGCCGGAACTCATATTAAAGTCGAAACACAGAAGTGGCCTGGTTCTGCACTGTAATGAGGGTTAACTCACTAAAAATGTCCAAACTATTAAATTATAAACGCAGACAGGGCTGCTTAGATGCTACCATGGCCATTAATTAGCTGGAACTTAGAAAACGAAGATCGTCGGCCTGTTACTAGGCAATCTCTTAGCAACGGTAATCAACTCTTAGCAACTATCTCTATTACCCATTATAACACACAAATATAATTACATATTTTTCTTTTCAAATAACTAAATCCAAATAAAATAATATAAATAAAAATGAATGTAACTAAATTAAACACTAATAAAACTCAAATACTATTTACAAATTATTTATAAGGCAATTATATATTATGGCGTTAACAAATATAGATAAAAAGAATAAGAACTAAGATTCTCTCCAAAAATATGTAAAAAGAACTAAGATTTATTTCATGGATTCAGCATCCTCATTGGTTGGCATTGAATCTATGCCACATCAACTTTAATCTTTTATGTATTGGAACATACCTCAACCATATTCAGCCCACAGCGACCTTATTTTCTTTCTTTCAAATATAATGTGTTTTTGCTATTTTTGCTTATTTTCTATTTTTGTTCATTTTAGGAATTCTCAATGATTCGTGGTGGAAATAAAAAAAAATTTCAATCAATTATTACACATTAAAATCAATTGTCTTACATTGTGGCAGTAACATTTAATCGTTAGTGATTCTAATTCTAACTTCCGATTGTAAGTCTCCTCTTCCCATTTTAAGCAAGTATTTCAAAAGTCATTTAGGACCGCTCCCTGGGGGTCTTAGTGGAGCGGGTCCGGTTGGAAGGATTGCCTATTTTTTGTGTTATGATTAAGGCGCTTTTTAAATATTGCTCGATTTAACTATATTTTAACTAAGTCTGTCTTCTCTTCCCGTTTTAAGCTAATATTTCAAAAGTGATATAGGACTGTCGCTCCCTAGGGGTCTTAGCGAGGCGGGTCCGGATTGCCTTTTTTTGTGTTATAATCTCCTCTTGTGAGATTGTGACATGTCCTACATCGACCAACCTACTCACTAGCATTGTGTGTTTGAAAAGTCAGATAAGTAAGGCTACCATGGAGGGCGGGAGTGGAGGATTTTAGGCTGTATTTCAATTTTAGGCGCTAAAGTAATTTAAAAGATATTTATATTCACATTATATTAGCTGGTTAGAATGAAAGTGGTGTAAGTCACATTTTATTTATTATGAGAAAATGAATATTTTTTAAATGTATTGAATAATAGTATATTCAGTCACATATAACTTTGAATATCACTATATAGGAGAGCTTTTTGGATTTGTATGTGTTAAAATATAGAAAGTGTATCAGAAGATTCTTGAGTTTCATTCAGATTTGGAAGGCACCCAACTACTATACCAAGTTTAATTATTTTTTATAGACATCACTAACAATCCGTCTATTAAAAGACATAGGAGTATAAGATAAGTTTATTTCCATAGTAATTTTTTTTAAATTTAATTATTTTTTATTTTAACATTTTAAGTTTTTCATGAATTGGTATTTTATATTTTAATCCTTGATTAGAATTTGGATGATTGTGAATCAAGTATTGATACTTTAGTTAAAGTATTTTATCCAAAGGAGGATTGACACTTCAGCGGTATCGGAACATTCCTAATCACTTCAAATCCCGAGATTCCCGAATGTCTCCAATAATACCTACCAGTTCAGAATTGTTTATAGTGTGTAGTTAGGTTAGGTTTGAACAAGTTGCTGGTGTAATTCTCTATGGTTCTGTTTAAAATTTGATAACATAGATTATGAAGGATGTGCATCATTATTCATTTTACGATTTGATGTAATGTTGGAAAAACTAATTGTAACTCTTTGTGTTACTTTAATATTTAAAGAACTAATTGTATATTTGTAACTCTCTGTGTTATATTCATGTTTATATCAAAGAATAAAGTTATTTTTCTTTTCATTCAATTTGTTTATATTTTATTTGAGTGATGTTATACATAGAATATTTATGTTGATTGATATAATTTTTAAGGAGATTTTAGGTGTTGGCATTACGAGAATAATTATATTTAGAAGTTGAACAAGATATATAGTATATAATATTGGAACAGAGATTAAAAGAGATAGAATTTTTTAAACATGTGTACATTTTTGAATGTTTATTATGGGATCTGAAGGAGTCTTGGTTAGGAATGGATGAGCATAAGGAATTTTTAATGTCATTGTAAAGAGAGGATGTATTGGGATCTTTATAAGAATATGGAAGGATTTTGTGGAAAAATAAGGGAGGAGAGATGACTTTTGTAATTATTGATGATATTGCCAAAACTCACCCAAATAAAGCTGGGAACATTTTATAAAAATTAATGGATTTAAAAAAATAAATAAATAAAACTCATCATATTTAACAAGCAAAACTTAATTACACTTTTCTATGATACATACAATTTTTCTTCAATGGACATGATACTATTTTAGTAATAAAATTACAAAGATTCCTGAAAAAATGTAAATTATTATCTATATTATTATAAAAATTAAACTTTCTTCAAGTTCATATTTTATTCATGTTTCATATGTTTTAAATTGTTTTTAAGGATGTACATACAGAAATAAATTAATGGAAACCTATTAAGCCATTTTATCTTCTAGGAAACTATGGTGACCTCTATGGAAGAAGAAGTGAAGGTGCTGCAGGCTGAATTAAATTCTGTACAGGAGGAAAGGCGCCAATTAGAAATGCAAAAGAAGCTTTTAACTTGTACAGCTCCAGCTATAGCCGGCAAAGGGGTAAATACCTGAACAGCAAACCAATTTTCGATTGACACAACATTTAACCATAGCAAAATTACAGATTCAGTTACAACAGAACTTTGTGTATTTATTCTCTTTGAAGAGTAAAAATTTAGTATGTATTTAATAAGTTAAAAAAAAAAAATTAAGATGGTTTAATAATTAGAAATTTGAGCTTGTTAATGACAATTTTATGAATTTCATCTTCCTTTCACTTCAAATCTCAAAACAAGATCTCCTTGAATGATTGTTGGGTTAATTTTGATGAGATTTCAAAATAAAATACAATTATTACTGAAAATAATTTAATTGCTTTGTAAATGTTCAGCATCTCAAACTCAAATTCAATTTTTGGTTAAATTGTCATGGTACAGTTCAGCCCGAAAATGATACTTATTCAAAAATTACAGTAAAACTATCTTTTCTTCAATTTTCATGTAATGACAATTTCCTACTACTAATAGTAATACTAAATAGTTACTTTACTCTGATATGAAAATATGTTATTCAACCATACAAAGTGGTTTGTAAGAAATATTTTTTTTTTATTATTTATTTATAGACATTTATAACTGTACATAAAATACAAGTAAATTTGAAGTAAGATCATAACGATATGATACAGGCATGTAGATAAACTACCCATCGGTAGCACTCTAAATAAGAAATATAAATTAAGGAATTAAAATAAAATGATCTTGATTATTGAACACTCTAGAGGAAAATTATCCACAAGTGAACCAAAATGTTTATGTGGAAGATTTTATTTAGGAAACATCATAAGCTTATTGAAAGCAAATATGTTGATTTTTAGTGATATATTAGGAAACTCAATCTATGATAAATGAGGTAAGTAACTTATTCATTATGAGATACATAACAAAAATTTAAAAATAAACAAATGATAGAGTAAAATTTATTGTAAATCAATATTATATTTAGATAATCACTACAAAAATTTTGTTCATAAATTGTATACTATATAAATAAACATGTAATATTTGTTTGTTACATATCTAAGATATCCAAAAGTTCTTAACCGATTTATATCCTGTTTTTCTATATGTTTGGTTTCATCTTAGGAAGGTTCTTAGTCATCTGAACCCTTAATTATACCACTCATCAAAGAATTAAAAAAAATTTAACATGGTTTCTTTGGAGGATTTTTTTTGCTTACCCCTGTCCATTATTTATATCATCGTTCATAACTCCCCTACATTTTATCCAAATCCTTATTACCTTACTACAACAGTTTGAAAGCTGAATGTCTGCATTTTTGACCAATATTAACACCATTTAGACTTAATGCCCTTACAAGAACGAAAAAGTTGTTTCAAATTAAGAAAAGCCTGTAACCATTCCTAAGTTTCATGTAGATTAATTGAGTTATGTTGAAATTGCTTTTATTTTTTTGATTTTTTAAAGAAATCATATGCTCATAAAAGGCTAACATTTTGTGGAAAAAAAATTGTTTCTCAATTTTTTAGAAAATTTGGAATAAGGAGTGAGGTGCTAAGCATATTTCAACTTTGTTTCACTCCCAAAAATTTTTTTACCACACTTTTTTAATAGCTCAGTCAGGGTGCATTGTTTAATATCATTCTAATATTTAAGCATAGTGAGGTTATATACAAACACTCCTTTTTTATGTAGATTATATATGATAGAATTATCTAAAAATATAAAAACAAACACCTAAATTGGAGCAATATTAACAATTATACACTGAATTTGGTCTTTTTTTTTTTTTGTTTTGTTTTCCCAATGAATTCCCAGAAGTTTATCATAGTAGCGATTTTGTCTTGAGATAGCTCTTGGCTATTGAAATCCTGAATTTATCTAGTAGAAAAAAATAATTCACAATATTAGCTCTTATATGATTGTAGGAATGAATTCCGAACAAATCATTAAAATTATAAAATTATTTAAAAAGATATGGCATACTGAATGTTCACCTCATAAACAAAAAAAATTATATCTGCGTAAATGTTTAATTTTAACTAAATTTATAACAAACATTCATCACGGAAGACTGATATATTAACTAAATTTAACAAAATCGTGTCTGGTTACAGTAAATTTATTATTAAAAAAAAAAAGCTCTACTGATTATTTAAATAATTTATATGAAATTGGTTTTTGTCTCTTTTTAAATAGGTTTAAAAAATATTATACATATTCTGAATAATTAACCATTGGGATTTTCAAACAGTAGGATTATTAATATTTACAATTTGTTTAGTAATACAAAAAGGATTTATTGATTTTAAATCTGTTGATAGATCAGCATGAGTTACACTTTACTGCGATTTACATGTATGAGGAATTTTATCATAAACGTTAAGGCTCTTATAATGATATTGTAGAGAACTTTCTGTTAAAAATTACTCTATTCTGCTTTCTAGAGTATCTGTTAGAGCCCAGATTTTCCAGCTGTATATCAGAGCTGGCTTTATCATGGCATCATATAGCTTTAGTTTCAGATTTTTATAGATTTTTCAGGACTTCAGTATTCTTGACAGAGAGAAGGCTCTTGCCTATCTCAGTCTGTTGATCAATTATTAATGTTATTGTGGAGCTGAGGTATTTGAAACTGTCTACTTTTGGAAACAATTTGCATCATCACTTAAATTCCTACTTAATAAAATTATAAAAAACATATGTTATTTTGGGCTGATGAATTCTCTGAGATTTCTTAAAAACATAAATTTTACTATTTTGACAAGACCAAAATGTTTACAAAGAAATTTTAAAATGTATTAGTGGAGGATCTGTCCGAAAGATATATTAATCTCTGAAAAAATAAACAAAACATATTATTTATTTATTACAGTTTGCTGCAAACAATATTTGTACTAATATAATGAAAATATGGACATATTAAATACTCACACCATTTTTCAATTTCAGACGCTTTTTAAATATTGCTTGATTTAACTATCTTTTAACTATGTCTTCTCTTCCCGTTTTAAGCAAATATTTCAAAAGTGATATAGGACCATCGCTCCCTAGGGGTCTTAGCGAGGCGGGTCCGGATTGCCTTTTTTTGTGTTATGATCTCCTCTTGTGAGATTGTGACATGTTGTACATCAATCAACCTGCTCACTACAATTGCCTGTTTAATAAATCAGATAAGTAAGGCTACCATGGAGGATGGGAGTGGAGGGTTTCACACCATTTTTCAATTTCAGGCATTTTTTTAATATTGCGCGATTTAACTATCTTAAGGTCTCCTCTTCCCGTTTTAAGCAAATATTTCAAAAGTGATATAGGACTGTCTCCTATTGCTCGATTTAACTATCTTAAATTGCAATTACTAATTGCTGTGCAAAATGTAATATTGATTACTTTGGTTCAACTAGTAATTGTAATTTCAGATCATTTCTTTACTATTATCGTGGCTCAGTAAGTAATTAATAAAATTGTAATTTTATTTCCTAGTTCTAAACTACTGTAATTGGAAAGTAATTGTAATCACAATTAATTTCTGTCCAACTCTGTTAATAACCCATGATTTAAAGATAATGTAAGATGTAAGCATACTTTTTTTATGTATATTAGATATAATATTGGATTATATTATATCTTAAGTCCACTGAGTCTGTCAGAGAATGGAGAATGACTAGTTCTTAGTAATATTTATAGAACTACAACTGGACATACCAGCACAATCTGTATGAAAAGGATTACTTTTTCTATCTTTACTGATTTGTTAATTTTTCTAAGAGACTAAATAAACAACAGCACTTGATCTGAAAATTAAATTAATTAATAAAAATGAATCTTCTTTGACAAAGTTGCAAATTAACCCATTAGTAATAATGAACCAATTTCAATGGATTCTGATATTAAAATATTTGAAAAAGATGATAGTATAAGGTTCACCACTCCTTGGGGGTGTATAGCCCTTATTTGACAGGTTTTCATTGGCTTATTTTGTTTATTGTTTATAACTAGAGACTGGATTTTTGTACGGTTAATAAACTATAAAACATGCAGTAAAAAAAACAAAATGTGCATAATCCTGCAATACAAACTCAAAATGTCTATTAAAACCCAAATCCTGAAGTGTGCAATTCAATTTTAAACTCCTCAAAACTACCTCAGTTTTAAATTTAAGAAAAATGTACATGGCACTGTGTAAAAAGAAGTATTTCTAAATATTCTTTCTAGCAGACTTCCCTGTTTGATTTCCGTTAATATTTCTCATAGCATGTTCTTCTGTTTAGTTTTTCATTGTATATTTATACATGAATATAGCATTTGCAAAAAACCTAACTAGTAATAAGTCAATGTAGAGAAGCTTTAATAAGTTTGATTGAAAATATATATGTATATTCACTTTTTCAAATTTAAAATTACTCCTAAAAATGTCAGACAGAAGAATATAGACTAAAGGCATAAATGGAATCCAACTTAACAATAACAATTTTATTTTAGAGAAAATTTTTCATAGTTACCTGAAGCCGCTTGTTAATACTATTACAACAATATTCATCTCTTGTGTTTACTTATTCTTTTGTTGTTTCGACTATGATAATGAATAAATTTGACTATGATGATGAATAATACAAAAATAATAAAATGAAATTGAAATAAACAAATATTGATGTAAATAATTTGAGAAATTTAGTACAAGCATTAAATGGAATTTAGTAAAAGCATTTAACAAAAATCAAAATCGTGGAATTTTGTGCTATATAAAATTAGTGTTATTTGAATGTCTTTTCCATCATTCCAATTTCTGTCAAGGTTTGACAGAATTCAGAGCCAGGAAACAAAAGATGCAATCGCACGAAAATCCATTATCTATTTATAACTCATAACATCTAAAATTATGAGAGATTGATATAGTTGACCGTGGATAACTTATACGAAGAGAAGGTATGATATGCTAAGATATGCTAAAGGCTTCTCGACAATACATTCGAGTTTTTTAATTTTACCATCATATAATTTGGACCCTGAATTGAAATAAATTTCTTGAAGGAATTTTATTTCTCCTCAAAACTTTTAAACTATCAGTTTGAAAAATAGTCCATGATATTGAAAAGATATAGTCAGACACTGATTGGTCTTTTGAGTAAGAAGAACTTCTACTTTGATACTTTGCATAGTCAGCATCAAAATGTTCAATCATTTAAATTATTGCAGAACTAGTTCACTCCAATAACTAATTTACAACTAATATACAAATTAATAAATTGTATTATCCATTCATATTTTATTAATGGTGCTCCAAAAAATGACATTTATAAATATAGAATCAGATAAAACCACCTAGTGTGTGTTTTTATTTTTTTTCATCACACACAAACACTACCCCTTTAATTTTCTATCCTTAAGGAAAGCGTGATGAAAACAAATATTTTAGCGAGTGTTTAATAGGATGCTTTATGAAATTACAAATTGGCCAAAGTTATGCAAGCATAGTGGAGCTCCATATTTCAAGTTAAATATTTTTAGTTTTGTTACTTGAAACATTATTATGGATATCAATTCAATACAGATAGTTCCTATGCCACTAAATTTTATGTAAATAAATTATCTTATTAAAATTCTGAGTAGTACACTTAAATGCAATGACATATCTTGACATCCTTGAAAAACATCATAATTTTCTACCACGACAATTAGTGATTTAAAATTCTTAGTTTAAATCCTTCATTTTATAATATTTATTACTTACTTAATTTAATTTTTACTTCAAGGTTGGGATAAGTTCTTATTCAACAAATAATGAAGCAAGAGGGACCCAATTATCACAACCAATTTTGCAAACTGATGGTCACCCAAGCATTACCAACATGGCAACACCCTTAAGAGACTTGAGGGAACAGTACAGTAAATTACAACAGGATTATCAACTAAAGGTATTAAATAAGTTCAGTATTATATTTCAATTTGATTTGAATGATTTACTACTTCCATTTGTCAATCGTATTTGAATATTTAATGAAATAATTGTTGCCTTTCTAATCAATGATGTGATTATTTAATGTTTTGTTTATTTAGCACTCCAGTAAAGATAATTTAAGATGTAACATGTAATAATGTGAAATATACCAGCAAATATAATATTTGACAGTGTGATGTCCAGAGCATGTCCCAAGCTCTATTATAATTTTTCAAGTAGAAAAATATTTTTGTTGTATCTAACTTTACCTAGTACTGTTTGTTTGCTTGTTTTTTTTTTGTTGAAATTAATTCTTTCTATAGAAAAAAAGTGTTTAAACAATCAACCCATAATTTTCTGTCTATATTCAATCCAGGCATCCTAACTTTCTTGTTGTTTCAAGTTTTATGCCATATTGCTCTTCTAGGAATCCTTCTAGAAATTCGGTTTCAAGGTTTTTGATAATTTTAAGAAAAGTTCTCTTTAAATAAAGATCTGAAAGTATGTATCTATCTTTATCTTATTTATCTTTCCAAAATACGTATTTTGAAAATTAACAAAAACATAATTTTTATAAATACAGTATCTTGTTTTGAGGGGAATGAATATTGAATTTTGTTGGTTAGTTGAGTATACATAATTTTTTCAAACCATTGCAAGTATTTTTAATTTTATTAAACTCAAATCCAAAATTGTTTCTTCCTGTGGGAATAGCTCAAATAAACCTTTATAGACTAGGATCCAACAATATACCAGGTCATTCAAAAAGTCCTGTCGTTTTTT
>NW_027114767.1:41353-69993 GCF_000696795.3 Halyomorpha halys | reverse complement strand
AATAGTATGATACTTTGGCCTTTGGCAATCACTTGTGTCTACCACAAAATAACATATTGTGGCATGGCGGCCTGTATTCATTGGAACGGATTATGGGAGACAGTCAAAATTGGAAATATATCTTTGATTTTGGTCTTATTTTTTAGCGTTTCCCTTCCTAAACTTGAATCATATGGTGTGATAGTTAAAACAGCCTGGAATCTGGCTCCCAAACTAATTAGTATAGTGTGAAAAATGTTAGAAGTATGTACTTGAATCTGGTCTAATTTTTTTAGTGGTTTCCGTTTATATGCATGAACTGTTTGGTCTATCTGTCAAAAGCCTTCAGAAACTGCCTAACCAGTTTCAAGTCACAGAAAAGATAACTGATTTTTTTTTTTGTAGAGAATTTATTTACCTGTCTAATAGTAGGTATCCAATTTGTTATAAAATGTACACTTATGCACAAATATGGTTTTTTATAGCACAGCAACTATCTTTCATGAGGTACTTGGTCTTGCAGCCAGTTTCCAATAGCCTTCAACTACCAGATCACATAATTTGGATTTAGGAAGGGAAACTCTAAAAAATTAGACCAAAAACAGGTTAAATATCTTTCCAATAATTTTTTTCAAATTTTTGACCATTTATGGCCGTAAATTAATTAACTTAATCTCACAAAGATAAATCTAAAAAAAATTACTCTCTACCTCTATATTTCCTCCGAAATCAAACAGAAATGAATAAATCAGATTAATATTTTTATCAGTAACTTGGGATTTAGAAGAACATATGTAATATATATTGGATTTTTTTTATTTGTACATTGTACTCTCTGTTTATTGTCTCTTCAAACCATCTAATTGTGATTAAAAAATTTTCATTTATAACCTGAATCTGGTTATATTCTATGGATTGAGAAAAATAATCATGTGGCAATATATGTAGGAATGATAAATATTTAAATGATATTATTTTATTATTAGTTTTTTTTTTTAGTTTCTTGGCTCATTAAGTCTAGTTACTTTATATGCACACCCCTTTATTAGCCTGTCATAGATTACTTAAAATTTAAATGCAAATATCCTTAAATATTTTAAGCCCATTACGAAATAGAATTTATTTTTTAGGTAGAAGAGATATCTATGTTGCGAGTTGAACTGGAATCAGCTAGAAGAGAATCACTAGCCTCGATAGAAAAAAGTGAAGAAGCTGAAGCAAGAGTAGATGAATTAATAACTAGGTTAAAAGCTGTTGAGGATGAGAAGTCCAAGGTATTCAATTTGGCAAAGACATTTAGAACAAATCCTTTTAAACTGTCTGCTTCCATTCTCATTTCTAAATATACGTAGAACTATCACAACAATATTTTATAATTCCAAATGATGATTAGTTATTAATTTAATTGTATTCATGCAAAACACCATTCCAAATAATAAACATTCTGTTTAATCTTGAAAAACAATTGAGAGTTTCAGTTCTGAAGGAGTTCATAATTAGGCTTCTAAAGTATTTTAGAATAAATAATTATTTGAAGCAAAAATCTACATCAACTATGATTAGTTCAAAGAAAAGTTATAAGTTTTAGTTTAAAACAATATTCTTGTTTTATTTAGCAAAATACTGCATGATAGACATTTGGTATGATGTTCTTACATTTAATGTAGGATAAATTTCCTTTTGGTATTGGTCTTCACTGTTATTTAATGATGAATCAGATTTTATGTGTTTCTTGTTGACTATGGATATTATATGAGAAGATTTTCTAGGATGCAGTGAGCAGAGAGCACAAATAAGTAAAACTTATTTTAATTCTTATAAAAGTAAGATGGTCTGTGTATGGTCAAATAAAAAAATTCGAATAGTAATTAAACTATGTGAACCAACTTTTTAGGGCTTCATCTGGACTAAAAAAAATTATTTGTGTATTTTAATTATTATTTGAGTTTTTTTTTCTTTAATTGCACCCGGAACATCTTCTTTTTATATTTTACTGTCATTTAACAATTTTCCAATGTTTTAATTTTAATTTAGTGAAACAGATTTTAGTACTATAATGTACATATATTCCAAGAACCACTTCTGAGGGTCCGAAAACTGTACAGAGCATCAGAAGTGGTTCTTGGAACAGACAGACCTATAGCATGATCATGTGAGCCTTTCAGTTGACTAAGTTCAATGTACTTTTAAGAAAACTAACTTTTAATAAAATTTTGTATGACAAAATTCTTACCTTTTTCTATTGAAAAAGTATGACTGACATATAGCAGTTATCTAAAATTAACATTCTGCTCATAACCATTTATTTAATGCTAAATTATTATAGAATCGATATTTAAAATACAATTAAAGAGTTTCCTATCAAAAGTCAATATAGCCACTTTTGGAAAGTTAATGTTTAAAAATTACTTTAGGACCATTCCAGGTAGATAAAATTAATTTTTTTAATTAAAAATATTACTTTTCAACATCTATTTGACATGGGAAAATTTAAATTTGCATATAAACTGAATTAGTTTTCTGGGGTAGAATTTTAATTTATTCAAAAAACCTTTACTTTTCAGAAGTGCATATCTTAACTTTTGATAGAAAATGCCTCAAATTCTGATTTAATGTAGTTGATCAACTGAAAGGCTCATATTGCTTCTTTGCTTTAAACTTTTTCTTTCCTTATTATTTCATTAAAAATTTTTTTTTGTTTTGTATTTGACGTATTTTTTATACTTGATGTGTATATTTTGTAGTGTGTAGATTGTATAATAGAATACAATAGTTTGTGACAGTCGGTAGGATGACTCCTGTGTAAAAGGAACTCTAGTCTGTGGGGCTATCTTTAATGAAATCAAAAATTTTATTTTGTCTCATGTCCACTAATAAAGCAAGGCAGCAATATGTACTTAACTTGATTACCTTTATTCTCAATATTTTGTTATAAAGGATTTAAACTATGATGCATACAGTAAAGCCAAAAAAGAGCTCTATCAGATTTTTTGTCATAATTATTATTTTATGTAGATTACTAGCAACAAAGATCAACTGATGGAACTGGAACAGCAGCTAGTTCTAGCTAAACAGAGGTATAAAGAGATCAATGAAGAACTTGATGAATTAAGGAGTCAAATAGCTGATCAAACTATGCAAACCGATGATTATAGAAAAAAGGTATTTTAAACTCACATTAGTTCAATTTATTTCAATTTTAATGATTTTTTTTCTAATATTCCTACGCCATCAATTGTTGGACTGTTATAAAATAAGATATTCCATAATAAATAAATATAATGTTAACATTATATTAGCAATACCAGTAGTTTCCTAGTCAATACCAATTCAGTTGTGGGTATCCTTTATCCCTTTTTAGACATTTAATTTTGAATTCTCAAAGCGATTTTGGTGAAGTTAGATATCTCTTTATTTATCAAGTCAAATCATCCCATATACATTCAATTTTGTTTAGATATAGATAATAAATTTTGATACTGGATTAATTTTTTTTTTGTTTCCCCATTTATTGGGAAACATCTTGGTAATACAGGAGATGAAATGGATTGGAAAAGGTGATATAAAGAGCAAGAATTTCATAACACTATATACTGGAAGCGAAAATAGCCATGAATTGGAAGTTGCATTTATGGTCGCGAATCGAATAAAATCCTCAATCCTTGATTTCCAACCAATTAACGAAAGGCTATTTTTTTATAAGGCTTTATTAGCAGCAGAATTGCTGCTGGAAATAGGGCCTATTTCTCCATTGTAAAGCAAATCAAAAGCAAACTTGTTAGCCGTACCGCCAAGTTCACCCTGTAAAAAATGCTGATAAGGGCAGTCGTCGCAGACGGTGGAGAAACTTGGACCCTGAGCAATAAAAGCATTAATCTGCTTGACAGGTTTGAAAGAGTAATTCTGAGGAGAATCTTAAGGCTGTATGCGAGAATGGTAATTGGCCAAAAAAGATAAATGGTGAGTTTTTGGGATCTATAAGGAATGTAGCATCTCCTCATACATAAGGCTTAAATGGCTTGGTCATGTAACGAGGATAAGTGAGGAAAGAGAGGCTCATAAACTGTACAGTTACGTTCCGGATGGTGTGCGGCAACTTAGTAGGCCGAAGGACTGATGGAGGGATTCTGTAAAGCGGGATCTGCAACAATTGAGGATCCCAGTTACCCTTAGAGAAGATAGAGAAAGATGGTTGGCACCCTTTGAGCAGCCCAAGGGCAACTTCATGCGCCTGTTGTGCCAATAAAAAACTTATTGGTTGTTGACTATTTACATATTATAAGTAATTACTGATGATATATAATTATTGTAGTAATTAAATTTCAATTATTTTTTATTTATTTAATTTCTTTTTTATTGTATTTAACTTTGTAATTATATGATAACAATATAACAATAATGTAGTTTAGTATGTACCCATATCATGGAAAATAATATGACTGAAATAAATAATCCATGTAAAAAGATTATTGTATTAAAAAGAATATATGTATTTATATTTATAGTAAAAAGTCAAAAGTTTTTTATATACATTTTCTCATGATGAAATAAGTTTAAGGATCAAAGATTGTGAACAGATTTGCTTGCTTTATTTACACCATAAATAAATCACGAGGTAAACAATGAAGGTGAGACTTCGTGTTGAAAAGGGGAGGACATGTGCAATAAAATATGAACAAACTTATAATGTTAGAGAAATTAATCATAGGCATCGTCTTGCCAAGAGATGAGATTCATGAAATCTTTGAGTAATAGAGTCTCCCAACTCTCCAAATTTGACGTTTTGAGTCTAAAGGTTCATCCTATCATAACTTTCATTTTGAGTTATTAAGTTCAGGTTAAAGAAATAAATGTATCTATAAATGCATTAAGAAACAGGGCTGAACTCAAAATACTGAGTTTCAACTTCTAGGATTTGACTTTATTTAAATACTTAATCAATATTTCTGGGTTATAAATACATAAGTATTTTGGTTATAAACCTTTTTAAATTTTAATATATCTCAAACATTTTTTCTCGATTTATACTATTTTATTCATTCAATTTTTGTCCCAAAGTTTCTGAGTGCTCAACAGTCAGTCGAAGAGCAAAAGCGTCAAATTGAAATGATGGAAATGGAAAGCAGTAGATTCGGAGAACAGGTTACACTTGAACTTCAAAGAGTTAAGGTAGAGAGCATCCTGTTATATTTTTAAAACTTAGTTTAGAATAAAATTTTGTCCATAATGTTATATCATAATTTTCATCTTATTATTGCCACCATTTTGACTCACATGGTTGCCTTCATGAATTGTAAATGTGGATAAAAATATTTATTTAAATTTATTCAATATCCTGACTGTGGTATCATTGATTAACACTTATCTGTAGTATTAAAATTTTAAAAGCAGTGAAAATTAAACTTTATTTTAATAATAATACTTTGATATTAGTCTTCTTATTTTTTTCTTTTCTTGTATTAATTGAATTCTTTATTTTAGAAAGAACAAGGATCAGTATTCTGGGACCCCTTTTTCACTTTTATAGTTGCCATACACTATCAATTAATTTTTCATAACATTTTTTTAAATTATTTTCAAAGATGTTATTGAATAAACAAAAAACATAAAAAATAGAAACCTGTGTTCTCCTTTTTAATGATAATTTGGCACCTTCTTTCTACAAGAAAGTTCATCTGTCTTTTTTGACGAAATTAAAATTTTCTTTTCTTTGTCAGATCATTTTTCATTTTGATGCAAGCCTTCCATAGATAATAAAACAAAAAATAGTGTAAGGATATAGGAGTATATTAGAGGGACATGGTGCCTTTATTGAAGAAATGTTCATTCAGCTAGTTATTTAAAAAATATATTTTTTGATACAAATTTCTTAAAAAATCTTAAATAGAGGAATTATGGTAATATGGTAAATTATTATTATAGTAAAAGGTGTCAATAATTACTTGTTTTATGAAAAAAAGTTAAGGTCCAAGCAATAACTAAATAAGAGTGACACAATCTCTCCACATCAAGTAAACTTAATATAATGTGAGAACATGAAAACTAAAAAAATGATTCAGGTAATGAACCTCTACAAATTACACTTTAGGTAGTTGCTAAATAAAAATAAATATTTATCAATTCATAAAATTAATTCTTTATACTGAAAGAATCTACATTTATAATAGGTTCTGGCATTTGATGTATACTTATTTTGAGTTTGCATTATTCATTATTGGCTTTTTATCAATATTTTTGTTGTCGATCAGCTTGCGGCCAGAAGGTTATAGTGTGTCTGGTATAAGGTTGCTGACTGTATACCATTATTTTTTAATAGATGTGATGTGTAATAAAGTAGTGTTTAGTTATAGTCCAATTTTATTTCTTTTAAAAATACCTCAACAGATTAGTCATATAAAATAAGTGATAAGTGAATAGTGTATTATTGGTATTTGCATTATTAGTGGCATAGTGTATAATTAGTATTTGTATTATTAGTGGCATAATCATTTAGTGAAGCAAGAGTGGTAACGCTGTAATATCCCTGATGTAGCTTTTGTATTTTGCTTGATACAATAAGTTATACTTTTACTCTGGTGAAATTCATATGTCTATTACTTTACAGGGACAATTTCATTCTAAACTTGAAGAATTGGCTCCTCTTCCAGAAATTTTAAGGAAAACACAAGAAAAACTTAAAGAAACAATTCACCTTAAAACTCTTGCAGAAAAAAATTGTTTGGTTTTGTCCCAAAACTTGGAAGTAGCTAATGAACAAGTGAGTCTTTTAAAGAAAGGGCTTATATATGCTAAATAGTATTATAAATCTTGGTATTGTTATTGGTCTTAAATTTGAGAGCCAATTGGCTTTTTAAGGTATTTCTGATATAACATTTTAACCCCTATTTTTCTGCATGAGATTCTACTAAGTCTGAATTTCACTCTGAATAAGGTAGAATATATTGATATTGTAATCCTAAATTTTTTTTTGGATTACAATATCGCCCATGAATGTTTTCCTGCCATATTGTATTTGTACCTTGTGTAAGTTAGACTGTGTCATGAGATGAGCTTATGAGTATTAAACTTTTTTGTCTCTCAAATTTAGCGTTATTTATTAACTAACATTGGTTACGGGCCCAGGCACGATATTCAAGAGACATTAAAAGTTCGTGTTTTTATATTTGTGCGTAAATCAAAGTAAGTAGTGTGAATCGAGCCCGTGTTGACTGCAATTTATTTTTGGTATGGATTCAAAGAGACTATGGATAAGTTTAGAGAATTCAAAAATGAGGTAGAAAAACAACTTGAGGCTAAGATAAAAATATTATATACTGATAATGGTAAGGTAAACACTAATAAAACCTTTGAGAATTACTTACGCAGGCATGGGATTGGCCATAAAAAAATCTGCGCCCTATTCTCCTCAACAAAATGGTTCAAGCATAAGAGTTAATAGCACAATTATTGAGAAATCTAGGACCATGTTAGAGGACTCAGGGCTGGATCGAAGATATTGGATAGAAGCGTTGAGTATGGCCACTTATCTTAAAAATTGAAGCCCTACAAAAGCTAGCTCTCAATTATATATTTGGAAATCTGGTCTGGTAGAAAAGTTAACCTATCATATCTCAAAATCTTTGGGTGTAGAGCCATGAGATTTATCCCTAAAGAAAATAGAAAACAATTGGATACCAAGTCCGAAGAATGCATTTTTGTCGGGTACCCTAGTGACTGTAAAGCATATAGACTCATAAATCCTTCAAACCCGAAGCGGGTGATTATTTCCAGAGATGTTAAATTTATTGAGAAGGCAACTTCACTTGAGAAACCGAATGAAATCTCAAAATCACCCTCTGAAATTCCTATTGTTTTTTCTGAGCGATCAAATAAATTGGATAATGAAGAACCGGACAGTGAAGAGCCATTTTATGGTTTCGAAAATGAGGCTAAAGATGTTGATGACAATATTGAACCTATGGAAGTGGAAGACATGACTATTCCTCTGAGATCAAAATGCCACTATAAAACCAACATGAGTATATGAGTATTTCATCAACTCTTCAAGAGCTCCTAATCCTTAAGCACAAAATTAATATTGAAAATATTGGCTTGATGTTTTAAATTTTTTTTTTGTTTGACTTAAATTGTGTTTTAAAATTTAGAATTATGTGGAGTATTGATATTGTAATACTATAATTATTGTATAATATAGAAGTCGTATGTTTATACGCCCATGTATGTTTCCCACAACATTGTACTTGTACCTTGTGTGAGTTAGACTGAGTCATGACATGAACTTATGAGTATTAAACATTTTTGTCTCTCTAATCTAGCGTTATTTATTAACCAACAGAATAAACATCTAATTATTGCTATTTAGATTTTAAAATCTTTATAAATTTAAAGTTTATGGTGCTTGTTTTGTAATTGACATAAAAAACATGTAGTTAACCAAACCAAAATTTACAGTTGGTTTTGTCAATTAGTTTCTACTACAGTTTATTTCATATCTCTTTTGTCACTGTTAAAAGTGTTCCATGTGATTATGAAATTTTAGTTGTATAACAAGAAACTATAAAATTGTTTGTTTCTCTGTTATAGTATTTTATATCCTTCAGTATTTATTTAAGTTTTAAGTTTGGACTGAATAAATAGTTTAAATTTTGTCGAGTCAATATTCATTTCATTGTTTTAGAAAGAGAAGTTGAGAGAAGAGCTAGATGAAATAAATAGAAATAAAAGTGAGAGTGAAGCAGAGAAAGCTTCATTGAAAATTAATCTCACTGATGGAGAAAAGAAAATGGAAGAGACGAAAGCTGAAAATAATAAACTAAGGTTTTTTATACTTTATTTTCTCGACTTAGTCACAGTTAAAACTGTGATAACAAAGAAACAATTTACTTTCTTTTATAAACTATCTCATTCCTTTATTTATAGTAATTTGACTTCCTACTTTTTCCCTATTATGGAAAATATAAATTTAAAAGCCACAGTAATTGAACCAAAAAAATTCAAAACACATACAGTCCGGGAAGCTATATTTTATGGAATAAAGAGAAAATTACCTATCTATCATATTTTGTCATTAATATAGATAAATAACTTCAGCAAGTTTACCAAAACAATCTTCTTAATGATAAAATTAAACAGCCTTAATATTTTTAATTTCCTTACCGCTATTAGGTTAGGAAAGTACAGTCTAGTCCTCATTTTAATTTATTAAAGTTACATCGTAAACTAGAATCCGTTTTACATTAGACTAAATTCAAATTTACTTCACTTTAAAAATATATTTTTTTAATGAACTATGATTTTAACATTAGAAAATCTCCTTAAAAAATATTGTCCATTGAATCACATAAATAACCATCAATTAACATAAGTATATTAAACAGGAATATTCAAACAACTAAATAAATAATTGTTAAATAAACAACAAAGAATGTATTAGAAGCAATAGGTGTTCATGTAAACACATTTGTTATATACGATGAATGGAATATGGTCCGGGTGCGGTCAAAAAAACTGAAATAGTAAATGATTATACTATTTTTATTGAGCCAACGTTTCACCCTAAGTTGCAGGGCTTCGTCAGGGCTAAAAAAGATACAAACACTTGACATAGTTACAAAAAAAGAAAAAACATAAGTGGAAAATAACAGGGGTATACAATGAAAAGTAAAATATAATAAGAAAAACTAAAGGTTGTAAACAGTAAATGAAAAGGGTAATAGTAACAGATAGATAAGAGATAAAATAAGAGAAGGGATATTAAAGAAAGTACAAATTAAGAGATGAAAAAAGGAAAGAATAAAATCAAATGATGAGACAGAATTCATACCTGTTTTGACGGAAGTATTGGGAGGAGGAGTGGGGATGGTAGTTTAGCACGCCACAATAACGAAAATAATTTTAAAGTAAACATTGTAAAAAAAAAAATTTAAATTAGGTAAACAATAAATGGTAATATACATAATAGAGGGGGAGGAGAGATATTTACAAAATTATAAAAAAAATCAATAAAAAAAAATCTCATAGATAGAAAAACAAAGGAGAAATAAAGTATAAAATAATGAGATACAATATGTGTAAGTGATTAAGAAAGACAATATACCAAATGAGTGGGGATACAGAGAAGTGTAAATTATAATAGACAATTATTAATAAAGTAATTAATATAAGTACACTTAAGGTAACTCATGAATATAGATTAAAAGATAAGATACATAAATATAAATGAAACAGGAAGGATAGTAAATATAAAAATAATTAAATAAGTGGTGAGAATTTAGAGAAACAAGAAAAAAAGATATGACAAGAAAGTGGGCTTCTGAAATGCAGAACAAAGTGAAAAGAAATATTATGAGGGTTTAATTATATTCAAAATGTGTCAATATGTAAGGGAGATGCAGTCTTTATCAACTTTATGATTGATGGAATTCTCAGTAAAATTTATGTAAATGGACTCCGAGATGAGACGTTTGGTGTGGTTGGGGACAGTGGCAAGAATGGAAGGATTGTCGAAATTAAAAGTATGATTCAGGTTTAATGCGTGTTCTGATAATTTAGATGCAAGTGGATTACAGGAGTTGATGGAAGTTTTGTGCTGAGAAATGCGGTTCTTAAGTTGGTTTTTAGTTTTGCCGATATAGAAGGAATCAGGGTATCTGGTAAACTACATTGGAACGGTATAAGAAAGGAATAGGGTCTTTCAATTTGGAAAAAAGATAGGAAATTTTATTGTGGGACTTCAGGCCAAGACGTAGGGTGGGAATAGTGGATCTTAAGGATTTTTTAATTTTATCAAAAAGAATGGGGATATACCTGTACTGAAAAAGTAGTGGAGTGGGTTGAGAAGAGTTGAGGACAGGAGGGATTGGAGTATCACGGTTAATGTAAGAATCGAGTAGTTTGTTAGTAATTTTCAGAGAGAAATTGTTGTTAAATAGGATCTGTTTAATACCTTGTATGTTGGTCTGGTGATATTAAGGGTCAGAAAGAGAAAAGGATTGGTGGATAAGGTTCTTAGCAACATTAATAATTTGGTGATAAGGGTGTTGAGAAAAATAGTTGAGGAGTCTGCCAGAATAAGTGGGTTTGGTATACCAATCAATGGATAGGGAGCCATCGGAATTTCTGATAATAAGTAGGTCAAGAAAAGGGAGGGAATAGTCAATTTCACCTTCAACAGTAAACCGAAGTTGAGGGTGGTAGGAGTTAAAGGTTGATAGGTTCTCGGGGATTCTGTCAGGATTGAGGACAAGGAAGAGATCGTCCACGTACTTTTTAATGAAAATTATGTCTTGTGAGAAGAGAGGTATTATAGAGTCGAGAAGGCCATTAAGAACAATATTAGAGATATCTGGAGCAAGGCAGTACCCCATCGCAAATCCACTAATTTGGTGGTAAACTTTATCGTGAAAAGTCAGGTAACCAGAATTACAGCAAAGTTCTATAGCAGAAAGAAATGAGGTGAGGTTAAGCGTGGTATGAGGTTGAATTATAGTCCAGTTCTTCTCAACGATATGAGGGGCTTTGTCAATGGGGGTGTTAGTAAAAAGGCATTCGGTGTTATATTAGTGGTTTTCCGTTGTTATTTACATATTTTTTATTTTATCTCTGAACTTAAGAAACTTAAATTTGTTCTATGATTTTGTGAATACATTGTAACATTGCTTGCATTGAAAACAATAGCAACTGTAATCTCTCCCTAGCTTATTTTATTAAATTAGCAATCAAATTAACTTGCACCACTGTGCATTTTGATTTTTTAGTGAAGGGACCATTTTTGGCTATTCCAATTGTTCCAGAATTATCTTAAGAAATTATCACATTGCCAGGCAGAACATCCAATTGCTTTAAGGCTGTTTTGAAATTCTCATTTCCGTAACTGGTATACAAATCTCTTCAATGATATCAATTTGGATCAAGTGCTTTAGAAAGCATTTATAAAATATTCGGAAGTTAATAAGTTAGAATCATAGGCAAAATGTTATCTCTAATCTCTATCTCAGCTCAGATGGATGGTAAAGAATTGTAATCTAAATGCAATGTACTAATTTCAAGATTTTGCCCATTATGGTCCTATACTGTATATTTAGTATATTCTAATCTGTATATATATAGAGTTCTATACTGCATATTTTTCTGTTTTTTGCTGTATGAAATTCAGTCTCTTGTCAAAACTAATTAGATGGCTAATTGAAATAAAATGTATTTCTTGCGTATTTGTATTGACAGATCTACTGTCCTACGGCTTGAGGACTTGTCAAAGTCAACTGAGAGAAAATGTGAAGGAAAAATTCAGGAGTGCCTCCAGCTCCAAAGCCAGTTGGAAACTCTGAGGGAAGAGTCTGCAAGGCAAGTTTCCAGAATCAAAGACAGATACGAAAATATGAGAAAAACTCTTCAGGGTCAGATATTTGAATTAGAGAATCAATTGGCTGCAACAAGAGCTTCGGCTAAAGCTGCTCAGAAAGATAGAGATGATGTAATTATATATTGTTTATTTTTTATCCATTTATAATAACCTTGTTACCATAAATAAAAAAAAAGTATTAACATTTATTGAAGCACATTACTGATTCCCACAATATTCTTTTGTTTGTTACTAAAATCCATACTTTTACTATATTAGAATCACTGAAAAATAGTTAGGAAATCATCATGGTTTCATTCTCCTATTTTTTCTCTAATTATGTTGACCATTATACATTCAATGTGAATCATTCCTTCTTAGAAAAGAAATAGTATGGCTAATATTATGTTTTTTAATTCAACAGTATTAATCAAATATTTTTTGAAAATTATTTTGTCAACTTGGATATTAAGGTTTCTAATGTACGTTTTTAAAATGAGAAACTTATGTAAGCGGCCATTATATTGGTTAAGATCACTAACCTCTTATTTTATACCAATCCCATCTATTCATGATCTCTACTTTTAAAAGTATTCAACTTGTTTTTAGATGATATTTTTAATTCACGACTGAAAATATTAAAATGTAGAGAAAAAAATTAAAACAAATTTATTTCATCTTCTTAAGAATTTAAGTAGAGTGCTACCAATGGGTAGTTTCTCTACATGCCTGTAACACTCCATTTTCATTTTAACTAAGATTTACTGAATGTATTATATAATATACAGTTGTAAATTTCAATAAAGATATTAAAAAAAAAAAAAAAGAATTGAAGGTTTCAATGATTGTTTGTAAAACTTAATTCATAACAATATTAGTACATTTGAAAGATTGGTGGAAAACAAAACAAATGTAATATGTAATAAATGTTATAAGTTTTGAGATAATGGAAAAACAATGAGGTCCGAGAAGGGAAGTTGGAAAGGTCCAACAGAGGGAACCTCACCACTACTTCTTGGATGTGCTGGTTTTATTATTCTATTGCTGTGCTATGTTTTCAAGAACAATGTCCAGTGGAACCTAATTGTTTCCTCCCTGTGTTAGTTGGTTTTATTTCATTTCACTAGCCAACAGAAGTTGCCAAAAAATCATACCAAAAATTTATAGAACCTCATCAGAGGACTATTTGTTATTGCTTTTTAGTGACATGTGTAATTATTATTGCTTCTCTTTTCATACATTAATTTTGAAATTTCAGATACGACAGAAGATGCAAGCTCAAATAATACAGTTAAATCAGAATTTCGATCAAGCTCAGATGAGGATTCGAAGTTTACAATCTCATGTGAATTATTTGAAAACCTCATATACAAGTATATTTTGTCCAGCTGATAAGACCGATTCTTCAGTCATTCTTCCATAAATAACTTTCAGCTGACCTGCTGGTCTGACTGTAGATTTTTTATAGTAATAATAAAATAATGAATTAATTATCTTCACTTTTATTTCTTATATTAATTAAGTTATTTGATTAATTCATTTAAATAATATAGAATTTTATCTATATTCAGTGTTACCTAGAAAATAAAAAAACTACCACATATTAATATTTTCAAAATGACAATGAGAAGAGATAAATGATAAAGGGAAAAATAGCTATTACATGCAGAGATAGATCAAGAAATGTGGAGCCCTTTGAAAAAAGTTTCATGAAAACTTTTTTGAAAAAAAAAAGAAGTTGAATAGTGTAACTTTAACTTTGAAGAGGTAGGCAATAAATTTAAAGTTTTATTTTTATATTTCTTTATTTTATAAAGGGTTCTATTATTAGACAACTGTATATTTTTTTACAAGGTGTCTTAGTCAGAAAATTTGTATTTTTTCCAATAAACAAATGATTTAGTCTTGGAAGAATGTTGTCTCTGTGACTGTGCTCACAACCAACCATGGCAGCTGTCTGCTAGACGCTGGCTTGAGGCAAAATAATCAAGCAGGGTTCCTCCTACTCAATATTTCATGTGTTTTATTTTTGTCAATAATATTAATATGTAGGATTAAGATTTATTATGGAAATATTATATTACTATTTATCAATAGCTTACCTACATATTATTACCTATATATTTATAAATATACAAATATTGGAGTATTGCCAAAAATTAGTGGAATGTATATGAATAACCTAGTTTCAAAAAGTTTTTAAAAAAATAAACAATAACCAATATTGTATAGATGGAAAGTAAGTAGAAGAAATACAAACAATCATATACATAAAGAAAAATTACCCCCAAAAAATTATTATCAAATCTGGTATAATAGCAATAAAGACAAAAATGAGGGAGTATACTATAAAGTCAGAGATGATAAATTAGAAAAATGATATAATAAGTGAGAAAAATAAAAAGAACAATTAGGAACTTCTACTAGGACATAAGAAACAAAAATAATGGAATAATAGATGAGAATGAGGTAATAGAAATGAAAAACAATTAAAGGAGTTCTTCAAAATTAATTACATTCCAGGACTAACCTAAAAGATCAAAAAAAAACATTACAACGTCAAATTAGAAATGAACAATAACAAAAAATTAACATATTATCGACTATTTTGTGTACGATTGCAATATTAGACACTGGTTCACGGACATTAAGTTGATCAGAGGTGCTGAAATAGACAGACCATTTGCTATTAGTCGCAGACACGCAGACCATGAAGCCTAGAAGCATAAAAATTGAGGTATACGAAAAGATAAATGTGAGAGCCATTGATGCGGTTCAAAAAAGACAAGAATACAAGGCATTTCTGGAAGAGAAACTAAAAAGATTAGACCAAAATAGATCTGTGGAAGAAATCTGGAAGTATATGAAAGATAGCATACTTGAATCAGCAAGGTCTATACGTGGAGTGAAGAAAACAAACACTAGACTCAAACGCACCAAATGGTGGAATGAAGAAGTCCAAGAATTGATCCATAGAAGGAGCATGGAAGGCTTACCAGCGGAATCGAACACCACAGAAATTGGAAGAGTATGTTTAGTGGAGAAATGATACTAAACATATTGTATGAGAGGCCAAGAAAAAGTTGTGGGAAGAATTCGGAAAATGCCTTGACAGGGATTACAGAGAGAATATAAAGACGTTTTGGAAAAAAGTAAAAGCACTTAAGGGTAAAACTTCCAAAGAAATCAGAAACATAAAAAATGAAAGCAGGCATATCATCTCAGACCCAGAAAACATCTTGGATAGATGAAGACAATACTATTCTTTGCAGTTCTCTGACCACATACGATCCCTTGAAGAAGAGTTAGCGAACGCTCAGGAGAAAGGAGAAGGATATGGATAACAGAATTAATAGCTGGAAGGTTAAGGTTTACTTAGTATGAAATGTGATATGATATGGGAGGAAGATATAGAAAGGACTCAGGATCGTTTGAAGCTAGGTAAAGCACTAGGCAGAGATGGAATTTTCCCAGAACTTATCAAATATGGAGGTAATGAAATGAAAAAATTACTGCAAGCACTTTTTTAAAGATATGGGACAGTAAGGTCATTCCAAACGACTGGGAATATAATATCATGATGCGAATTCATAAGAAAGATAGTACAACAGAATGTGGTAACTACAGACCAATATGCTTATCCCAAGTAATGTATAAACTGTACACCACCCACTATTGTAGAAAGCAGGTTATGGGCACTGATAGAGCCAAAACTAAAAAAAGAAGACCAGGCCGGATTCTGACCTGGAAGACAAACCCAGGATCACGTATTTGCTCTCAGAACTATCGTAGAAAAGGTATGGGATAGAAATCAGAGCAGTTATATAGCTTTTTTGGACCTAAAAGCTGCCTTTGATTCAGTACTCAGATGGAGGGCACTTACAGCCAAAAGAATTCCCGCAGACCTCCTGAAAGCGATTAAATCGACCTATCAAAACCCTAAAGGAATAGTTCGTATCAATGGCTGAGAGTCAAAGCCATTTTCTCTGGAAAGAGGTGTGAAACAAGGAGATAGCCTCAGTCCATTATTATTTATTGTCTTTATGGAAGAAATCCACAAAATATGCTGGAGAAGAACGGCTTGGACTGTAGTTGTTATGTGGAACATGAGGACGGTACAAGTACCGGCATTTCTATATCCAAATGATATGTTGCTGGTGACAGACACTAAGGAAAAATTGCAACAGGCCATTATAGAATGGCAAGAGGAACTTGCCCACAAAGGAATGAGTATTAACAGCCTCAAGAGCAAGGTTATGACTGTTGCCAGAGATGAAGTGGATGTGAGCAATGATGAAGTATTGGAAACAGTGGTCTTCTATCCCAACCTAAGAACAGTTTTCAATAAATCTGGCAAAATAGAGCAAGAAATGTCCAATAGGATAAATAAAGAAAATAGTATTTACTACCAGATATGCAATACTATTGTGGGAAAGAGGGTGGTAGGTAAGGATATCAAGCTCCATATCTCTAAAGCAATATATCTTCCAACACTATAATATGGCAGTGAAAGATGAGTGACCCAAGACAAGCACATGAGGAGGATTACAGCTGAAATGCGATTTTTGCAAAGAATATTAGCCAAAACTAGGAGAGATAGGTTAAGGAATGAAAGAATAAGAGAAGAACTTCAGATACTTAATAATAAAAGGTGTAATAAAGAAGTTGGATAAACAAAATGTAATCTACAAAATAAACTGCCAAAATTGCACAAAAAATAAAGTAGCAACAAGAAATATAAGATTCCAAGAGGCAATATGTATTCCTAAACACATTTAAAAAGCTCTTATCTTTAAAATGGATACAAATAATATGTACATATACCATGCTGATATCTGATAAAAAAGTTAAATTTCTCTTAATATATAATTAAACTAAGCAAAATTACAGTATATTAGTATCTAATGGGTAGTATCGCTTCATAAAATAGTTTGCACTTCTTGAGAATATGAAATATTATTTAACCCTTAGTTGATTATATGTTTATATTAATTATGCCCATTGCCTGAGAGATCTCAGTGCACCTTAATTTTTTTTTTTACCAACTACCCCCAGACTAGTAGAATATTTGAACAACAAAATGAACTTCAGTGTCCTATCACACAATTATCTCAGAGGAATGTTTTATTTTGCTCCTTCAGAGCCAATGATAATATGACATATTTATTAATGCAATATTAGATAAACTAGTAATATGTTTGAATCTAAGGGATAGGGTTCACATAAAATGAAAATAAGAAGATCAATGTTTAAAAATAAAATATAATTTGGGAAAAGCATTCACTTTTTTTCCAATTTAGGTTCTCAATCAGGTATGAGATCCACTGCCATTGATTTATTGTTGTTAGCTGAATAAATGACCTTATAAAAAATAAAGAAGTTAAGATTTGTTCCAACATGAATCAAAACCATTAATAAACTAATGGTGAGCATGAGCTGCATGGTTTTTCTTCTCCAATATTTTTGGATCATGTGGGAAAAACCTACTTTTCTGCAAGAGGATGGCTTACCCTACTCTCCTTCAAAGGAGAAGTGAAGCTAGAAAGAGGGGAGGTTGATCACACTGTCAGTGCACATTGAGACAATAGGATTTTTTTCCATTTATGAAATTACCTGTAAAATCGTTAATATGAACTGAACATATATAGTAAATGCCAATATGAACAATATAGTAAATGCCATACCCAATAATTTGTTTCATCAACAATGAAAATCTATTCAGCCATTACAGAGAAAATCATATGAAACTCAAAAGGTGTTAAATATAGACCAAAGGTACTCCACAATTGGCCCCTACTCCTCTCTCACGCCCAAGATGTTCATAATTCGATGTTTGTATGATGGTTGTTATCTCATTTTTGTTTTTTAGCCCAGATGTAGACCTGAAGTTCAGGTTGAAACGTCGCACGAATAAATAATTTTTGGTTTATTTGCTGATCGCGCCCTCCTAACATTTTCTTCACATATCAATCTACGGTCAACCATCAACCTCTAATAATTTTTTTATATTACGGTTTTACTTCAAATTATTAAGATTTTGTAAGTGTGCTATGGTTTTTAATATCCTTGATTAGAAGGGTTAACAAGCTCGAAAACTCTAAATTCTCGTCATATTAGCATCAATCTCATTACCAACGGCGAATCTTTAGTAATGAAAAATGTTCTTAATGAAGTATTTAAAGATAGTAGTTATCAGATAATTATTTCAGATTTATGTAGGTGATTTTAAATAAAGCTTCATTTTCTGGACTAATATTTCGAGCGAGTGAACCATCTTTCCCCAATTTTTCATGTTGTTTCCTGGGACCATAAAGGGCAGTATACCACTCAAAACAGAGCTCAAATCACTTTTGTTTGGTCCTAATATAATTGGTATAACGGAGGAAAAGAGCTTAGTTGCAGACCGTAGATGGAATGCTGAATATTTCATAATGCGACCAAACTGTGGTAACCTAACCAATCTGGATTGAGAAAGAAAATTATATAACTTTCATCATTGACTGAGTTAGTAAAATTAACGAACTTTGAATATATGTCAGAAGTTATAAAAATGTTCTTAATCCAATTCGTTGGCTTTCATAAGAGAAAAAAATCAAAACGAGATAAAAAAAAAGAAGCAATTAATGGCTAAATACTATTTTAAATTATAAAGGAATATTTTAAAAATTAAGTACTTACCAACTAAGTATTTTTAAAGCAATTTTTCATAGGACTTAATAAATTAACTTTATAATTTAAACGATTATGGAAAAATCGGTTTGATTTAATATTTTCTTAAGAAGAAAAAAAAAAAAAAACCTTTCCTAACAATTGAAGCCTTGCTACTTTGAAGTGGTAAGAAGGCTTAAAACCCATACTCAAAAATTTGTTTAATCAATAGTAACCAAAAGCTACCAAACAAACGAAACTTTTATAACTCTCAAGTTTGAATTTGAGGATCATTTGTCTGTTATGGAAATAGCAGATCATTGATATTTCAGCAGATAACTGATATTTTTCTTTTAAAAATTGGATAAATACCATTCCATAATATTTATTAATAATTTCAAATGACATTTGATTAAAAAATATTGATATGTCAATTAATTCTTTGTCCTATTTCTAATAAGTAATGATCTGCTTTCGGAAACACTCGGCATTCCATTTAAGGTCGACAGTTAAGTAATTAATGTTGATACAGAGGTGGTAATGAGAATTTACAGCTTAAAAGCTTGCTTATCCCTGTTAGATAGACTGCAAAAAAAAAATAATAATAAAATTTAAAAAATAGAAATTTCATTCTGAAAATTCACAAGATTTAATAGACTACATCAATAAATCCGTAACCACCCGCGATAGTGAAAAATATTCCAGTAACAAATTTTCGAATAAGTTATTGATTTACCAGCTGAATTTAAAATGATTATGATTTCATTACTTTAAGCAACGTACCATGACAAGTTATTTTATTTTTACAGGGTGTTCCCTTACAATGAACATCCCGAGTTCCCAGAGGTAAAGTTTTGACCAAAACTGATTTTATTACCGGTTTAGATAGTTGATTATAGATTAATAAAGTGTATGTGGGTCGTTACCCCCATAATATATAGCCCTGATTAAGACCTGAAACTCAGGTCGAAACGTCGGCACGAATAAATAATTTCTTATTTATTTGTGTTTTTTTGCTGACCGCACCCCCGACTATCTTTTCTACTGATTTCATTACAATTCTTTCTCCAAACAGAATAATAAATCAAAACGAAGTACTTTTTTTCATTATTAAAACTTGGGGTTAATTTCTATTACAATTGAAATTAACTACCCTGCAGGAAACGTACCTACTAGCTCCAGATCTGCTGTAGTTTTTCAATTTCATCGTTATGTTCAAATATGCTGTTGATGAGGTGTTCGGTCGTAAAACATGGTATCTGAACTTTTTGTGTATTGAAGTTTTTGGTAATATCTGCTTTCAAACTTTACCATCAAAATTTAACAATCAGTTTCTCACATGTTTTCGTTTTGTTAGTTACCATATTTTACGACCGAACGGCTCAGTTGTTGCAAGAATCTTGAGGAAATGTGTTTCCTTAAGGGAATAATGTCGATATTAAGTTATAGGAAGCGACTGCTGATTGAAAGGAAAACATTTTAATTTAAGTTTGTAAAAGTTATCAATTTTGCAGTTACCATATTATACGACCGAACGACTTAATTAAGAAAAGAGTGCTAAGGAATTCAGGATCGTGTTGCACAGAGGTGTGATATTCTTAATTAACATCTTTCCTGTAAGATGAATTCTACTTATAAAAGTGAACCAGATGGACGATAAAAGATAAATAGTGAGAAACCGTTAGGGTTTAAACTTGAAGTAGAACTAAAAAAAAAAATTAATTATGTATCTTAAACTGGAGTTTCTAATTTCATTTTTAAATATCAAGCAGAGTATTAAGGAAACTGTTGATGACAGCCGTTTCTCTGTTACCTCCCCCTTGATAAAATTTAACAATTAAATTAAAAACAGTTGAAGTATTAGCTAATAACAAAATAGATTTTTTAAGTTCGAGAAACAGTAAATGAATTTATTGTATATTGGTGATAGCATTAAATATTGATAATTAATTGCATATAAAATAACTTATTGATTAAATTATGAAAACTGTATTTTCATCGTTACTTTTTTACCACCAATTATACTAGCTTAATCGAATATTTTAATGAAAAAATGGGAATATGTCCTGGGACGAATGCAGTTGAAGATGAGCAGTTGCTCCCTTAGAACCTTGTGTTGACATCAATATGGCGGTATGTCGTCAGTGCTGTGCTGTGTTGTGGTACGTGAAATAAAATATATTGCGTTTAAAGTAGTTGTTTATTACTTTCTATATCATGAATAACCAAATATTCGACTTTTCTTTGGAAATCCGCAAATCCGATTTTGTATAAAATTGTAAAAACTGAGTACCTACTACCTATTGATAGGGCACCTATATTAGTTTTTCTCTGGTTATTTGTTAAATAAATTATTGGGAAAACTAAATTGTTAACATTGCGTTTATAAAACCTCCAATTTACACTTTCTTTAACCTATTTATTCATATATTATTCCCTTCCCTTAATCATCAAAGTTTTTCAAATCATGGTTGTTTTCTGTATTAGAGTTTTTAATTTAATTTTGACTAAACTTTAGCTGTTATCATATCAGAATTTCAAAGTATTGTCATTGGCAATTGAATCAGCACTTGAGCTAAATCTAAATAATCAAATCAAATATATCAATTGCTTTCTTATTTAAGATCAATGTGTATCTTTCATAGTGTCAACCATCAATTGGAATCCTCAATGCTTTCAATATCAGTTAAATGATTTCATTGAACTATATTTGCAAAAAATTAAACAAGAACATAGTATTATGGTTTTTGAATTGGAGCTAAATGTTTCACTAAAGACCTTTGTAGTTCAAAGGTTAAACCAAGTTTGAGCATGCTCAAGCTCTTTTTATTAAGATTTAAGGTTTTCAAATTTTACTGTTGACAGAATAGTTTTAATGTACTTGAAAAAATTTAGGATCTTTATTCATTGTGGAATCTAAATTCTGCTTATAATCCATGTAGTTATATATATATCGGTGATATTTGTTCATTGTATGAATAATCTATTATTTTTTGTTTCAGCTTGTGTAACTTTTAGATTAGGCAAAATATTTAAGTTGAAGCAACGACCCACAAGTATTGTAAACCGACAACACAATCGAACCCAGCAAGCATTGAAGACATCTGAGGATTAATTCTATTTAGTTTCTAGTTTTTTATTTAACCACGATTTCCAAGTTGATTTTATAGTGGTAAAAGTTCCATGCGTGATATTTAAACTTTAATTTGTAAGTGAACTGAAGAAACAAATTAAATTTATTTCCTGGTTCTCGGATTTGAGCCGAGAAGGAGGATTTTTAAGAATCTGATAAGATTGGAATAGTGGCTTTCTATTATAAGGACTATAATTCTGTGATACGATACGCTCTTAAAAGAAAATAACGGACATTTTTATTGCTAAGGTCTTGAGCAAAAGAATTAACAATGTCTAGCAATCCTCAGTGGAAGTCTTTCCAGCCGCCAACACTAAATGACACATCTATCATAGACTTTAAGCCAATGAGCATTCACAGTAATGGAACAAGTTCAAGTTATCGCAGCCCAGGAATTGGATATCCTTCTAGTAATATCTACCAAAATGATGCAATGAAAGATATGGCCAATAATCTATTTTCTTCTCAATCTAATTTTTCCAACTATAATGTCTATAGTAATAATTCCAGTTCATCTGCAAGGTATTTATATTAGTTATACAAGATAATGTTTATGGTTATGTCTGTTTATTTTTATTTTATTTTTTTTAATATTGTATTTGGGAAGTAGTTTAGTTTTTTTTTTTTTTAATGTAGGATCCATTGTGAAACAAATATTGCTTTTATATTAAACTAAGGAAATTGGATGTTGCATATTTGAATTATAACCTGATAACTTCTTCCCTTTTCATTTGTTTTGTTTTATCCTTCAGTTAGCCATATATGTAAATTTTTAAACAAGTAACTATTATTCATTGGTTCCCTATTTACTGTAAAATTTTATTTCCTGAGGTCTATAGTATATTCTTTAAAAATTTAGCAATTATATGCTCTTATATGTTGTCTTAGCAGCTTAGTTTCTTCAGACTTCTTTTGTCTCTCGAGTTAAATTTGTTCCTGTTGGTGAATCCTAATTAATTAGTTTCTCATAAATTGGTTTTTAGTTCCATTTTACATCATGAATTACATTTTTCAATTTTTGAAAAAACAAAGGATCATAGTTTGGATGTGCTATAGTTTTTGATAAGTTATGCCTAAATGAATTTTAGAATTTCTTTGTTAATGAGATTGTTTATAATTTATATTCTTTGTTATGGTTTTTTTTTTAAATTCTTATTTATTTACAATCAATCTTTATCTAATTTTACTCTACATTGCTATTAGGATTGAATTATTCTTTGAAGTTTCTAGCATCAATACTATTAATATTAATGTATTTTAAATATATTTTTGTTATGTTTGATTGTGTTAATTGATTATATAGATTGTTTGTGTTGTATCTTTTTAAGGTTTCCAATTGGAACATTTACCGGGAATGAAAGCAATGATATCTTTAATGGTGATTCTATTCAGTCTCCTAGTAATAATAGCTATAATATTAGTAATAACTCTACAAATTCATCATACAATGATACATCTTTAAATAATCAAGGCACCCGTGAAACAGGAATCATTGAAAAATTATTAGTAAGTTATTATTTTCAAAATGTTATTGTTATAAATTATTCTGAACCAATTTTTTTTAATGAGATTTTTATTTTTTAACAAGAGGTAATAAGTTAGTCCAGTCACTGTCACATAGATCTAATTTAGTGTATTGTAATCAATTCTTTGTATTGTATACTATCTCATAACTGTTTATGATTGGGGTGTGTGACCTCATTTATGTCTTTTCAGAATAATAGTGGCTTCAAAGAATGACAGTCAGCAATTCAAAATTGGCCTACTTTTATATATATTTTCCTTATTCTTACATATTTTGTTTTAAATTGAGTTAAATGTATTTGTTCTACCTATCTTATTCTCTTGATGATTTATATTCATTTTCATAGTTATGTATTTGGACATTATTTAAAAATAACAGTTTTAATTCCTATATTTGTATTCACAATCTGTAATTTTTTGTTATGAAAAGAATTAAGTTCTATTGTAAATTAAGTCGACTTCTCTAATTGTCTATAACAATTGGATTTAATTCTAAATCACTTTTATATGGTTTGTTACTATGTGGTAATTTTGAAACTCATATAACAGCAGACAAATAAATAAATCAAATTAATTACAATAAGAAAAAACAGTTGAGCTTTTGACTAATTTATCTCTTCTGGCAGAAATAAAATCAGATCCTCTGCTGGATTTTCAAATGTATTTAAGAGTTTTTTATTTAATGAAATAATTCAATTTTTTTTAACTTTCATTTCCTCACCAAATAAGATATGGTTTCGATGTATTCATAGATTATGTTCTTGTTACTTCTGAGACCAAAATTTAACTCTTTAAAGAAGTTACATTGATATTCTGATGTTATAAATTCAAGTGTCAGTAGTTCGGTGAATAATCAAATTTCTATTTGTTATATGGATGTAATTCATCTAAAAAAATTTTTATACCTTTAAGAGTAATTTCCTAACTTAAAACACCCTTCTGTGTAGATCACTGTACTATGTTCATTTTTATTTTATTCAATTACTTAGTCTTATCATTCTTTTTTCTAAAAATATCTGTGTATAAATGTTTTATAGGATACAATAGGAATATATCTAACATCAAGTCTTGAATTTTTAAATACCAGCTCAAAATATTTACAACACACTAGTCAAAAAACATACGTAATATCACATATACCCCAGAATGCAACATATCTCATATCATTGGTCTGAAAAGACACATCAACTATATTATCGTATATATTTAATATGGTTTGTTTATCTTGGAGTGATATACTGTCCCTGATTGATGTGTCTCTTTAGCTGTCGAGGTGAGGTGTGCTGCATTTAGTCTCCATGTATGTTATCTTGTTCTCTTTCTTTTTGTGCTAGAATTAGTGAAAGGCTGACTGATGAGTGTTTTGTTTGTATTTTGGGGATGGTACTCAAGGCCTGTTATTTGGAGTATTCCGATTGAAGGGTTTAGCAAAATGACAATCAATGTTATGTTTTTGTGAATTTATGTGTTCAATTGAAAAACATTCAATGTAGTGTTTGACGGAATAGTAGTCTATGTTTTATTCATCGAAAAACAGATTACAACCCTAATTAGTGATCACCTGTTTTAGGTTTCCTGTAATGAATGTATCTTTTCTTTTATATTCATATGTAATATTTTTATATTATACGTATGTATACAATTTAATCAATAATTTTATTTTAGCACTCTTATGGATTTATTCAGTGCTGTGAAAGGCAAGCTCGGCTGTTTTTCCATTTTAGTCAGTTTGGGGGAAACATTGAACATCTGAAAATTGGTGACCCTGTGGAGTTTGAAATGACTTATGACAGGAGAACGGGAAAGCCTATCGCAAGCATTGTTTCAAAAATCGCTCCAGAAGTGGTAAGCTGTGAATTAATTAGTTATTTAAAAATATTAGCTAATTTTTTGGTATTCTGGCTTTTCAAAAAAAGGAAACACTTAAATTAATAAATGAATTTACATTTAATTTAAATTTGTTCTTTTAAATATATAGTTACTGAACCTTAATTCCTAAATTTTCAGTTCTTTGAGTTAAAACAACTTGATATCTTAACTTTTTGGTTGCAAAAACAATCCCTAAGAATATTATTCCTTAGTGTGTTGTTTTTATCAAATGGATTAAAATTTTATTACATAAATACAGGTTGGTATTTATTTTTGTTAACAACACCTTCAGTTTCCTTAATGGTTTTTTATATTTGTACTGTAATAAGCATTTTCATATAAAATCATACTCTGCACTACAACTTGAAAGAGATAGATCATAAATTTTATTATTAAAGATTATAGGTTAATTTGTGTTAATTAAATTAGTTTTGAATTTTTTTTTGTATGATTAGTTGTGTGAGATACCATCTGTTAAATGTATTGAAGGAGACTTACATTAATTGGCTATATTTCATGTTATATTTTTAATTATATCCATGATTAAAATTTAGAAATTTGATTATTAATTACCTCTTATGTATTAATCTGGTATCAATATGAATGAAGTAGACAAACCCAATTTTTGTTTCAAGTGTTGGGTGTGTACATATTTAAAATAAATACTATATAATCCTTGCTAGTTGCTGCCAGTTAGGTTATAATAATAATAATAATAATGCTGTTGGAATTATGAGATTGGCCATGAAGGCAGGACCATCAATAGGCCCAGCATTATCAACTAACTTACATAAAGTAAATATACATGTACTTATATAGTTCTTTGAGGTAAAATTTTCTGTTCTATTTGATGTTAAGTTAATAAGTTTAATAATTAATTACTTTTCTTTACTAAGAATATTTTCTCTTAATCAAATTAATTTTCTTCAACACAGCGTTCATATTTCTGAGTTCATATTTTACATTTGCTAGGTTTTGATCGGGGCACTGCAACCTGAAAATATATCTTCTGTGAGAATAAAACATCACCTATATAAAAAATAAAAAATTAACCAAAGAAGTATGTTTTGTTTATTAAATATTTATAAAAATATCTAAAGAAAGGTTTTTATTATGCTCTGACATTAAAGAACTATTTATTAAATTATCTTAAAAACTACTTTTTTTAACTTTAAATGATATTGATACATATAGCTGAAAGGATTAATTTGGGAAGAAGCGCCGTTTTATAAAAGTAGTTCTGCACTACTTTTGTATCCAATAGTAGTTCAAAAGATTTATGTTCACTAAATTATTTATCTCAGTGTTTTCTCTTAATTATATTAATACATTAGTTCTAAATAAAAATATTAGTTTTTATTTTAACTTAAGGTCAAATTGGTTTCAAATAAATGTAAGTTTATATTTTAACTAAATACACACTTATTAGTAACTAGCACTAAGCCATTATGATATTAGCCAACATCTGCCTCTCAGAAGCCAATAAAATAATAAAGAAGTATTCCAAATATTTTATTTAAATCAATTGAATGGAAATCATTTGTTTTAATTGGTATCTTAAAGTTTTTAACCTACTCTACATCCATTAATCTTACATTATTGCTTTTGAATAGTTAATATATGCATATAGTATGAAGTATTTGTAATTTATAATCTTTGAATGTCTTTGTATACTTCACTTAAGTGAGGAAGAATAGGTTATCTACCAGAATCAGAATATAAAAATTTATTCTCTGGTTCTGCCACAACATAAAAGTAAACCTTCCCCTGCCAGTGAACTGATATAAAATTGTTTTTTTGATTATCTGTTAACCAGCTCAGGAATTGAAACATCATTGGTTGTGGTGTATTTGTATTTGCATTTTTATGTCTTTCTTATATATTTAATATTGCATTTTGTGAAAATCATCTATTTTCTCCAGATGTCTTAAGTTATTGTTTATTTTTCATGGTTAATGAGTTATTTGATAGTAAAATTTATGGGTTGTGCCATTGTAGAAACATAATTGTATCCAGGAAACTAGTTTTTCGCATTAGTAAGCGAAAGTAGCTGATGAAATTTGATAAAATTTATGCTAAACCATTTCTTCACTAATTTTCAGCTTTAAACCAAAATTGGACTCCCTGTTTTGTTTTTTTTTAGAACCTTTTTTATCTTTTTTTTATGTGAATAAAAAGCTTCTCAGAATTGCTGGTATGTCTTTTACAATCTATAATAAATATTACACTCCACTGATGTTATTCCATTGAGATGGAAACTTATTGAACAAACTGTATTTATTTTTAGCAACACTGGTCTATCTATACTGGACATATCTGGTATTAATGAATCACATTACTATTTTTTAATTACTTATTTCTGTCTCATGTTTGTTATCTGTTGTATGTCTTGGCAAGTTACTAAACAAATTTACAATAAATGTATGAACTTGAAGTGGCAAAACTATGAGCTCAAAAATTTCTTTACGGTATAAGTAATTAATTTTAAGAAGAATCTAGTCTGTCTATCCTAGGTGAACCATATATTCGAACACACGCTTGCGCATATAGGTCTGCGAATCACCTGTTAGGAAATGCTATTATGAATATTTGTGCTCTTCTGAATTACTTAAAGTAGACATTATAATTTCAAGTTAATATTGTGTTTTTTTTTTGTGTTTTTTTAAGAAAATTCATTTTATCATATGTTGTTTTTAGCTTTCATATAAAATACTTTCAGTTAACATACAATTTAATATTTCAGGTACTTAGTGAGGAAAGGGTAACTGGCACAGTAACAACTGAGTTGAAATCAGAAGGGTCTGGGGGAGACACACAAGGACGAATCAGTTATGAAAATCGAGGAGAATGCTTCTTTTTACCTTACAATAAAGATGATGTTGAAGGCAATGTTAGTCTCCGAACTGGAGATAAAGTCAGTTTTCAGATAGCAACGAATCCAAGGTTAGTTCCCCTGATTTAACAATTATAATTATAAGTTTTAATAAGAGGAGAAGATAGTCGGGGGGGTGCGGTCAGCAAAAAAAACAAAATAAACAAACAAATTATTTATTTGAGCCGATGTTTCGACCTGATTTTCAGGTCGTCATCAGGGCTATAAAAACAAAAAGGCAACAACGATCATTCAGAGAGAAAAATAATAATGAA